>NC_069499.1:845789732-845932232 GCF_027579735.1 Bombina bombina | reverse complement strand
CTTATGTTGTTTAGATGGTGTCAAGCATTTGTGGTGGCAAACAGGTGAGGAGTAAAAAGACAAAAGTGTCTTGCCTACAGTCAAGCATGGTGGTGGGAGTGTCATGGTCTGGGCCTGCATGAGTGCTGCGGAGCTACAGTTCATTGAGGAAACCATGAATGCCAACATGTATTGTGACATACTGAAGCAGAGCAGGATCCCCTCCCTTTGGAGACTGGGCAGCAGGGCAGTATTCCAACACGATAACGACCCCAAACACACCTCCAAGATGATCACTGCCTTGCTAAAGAAGCTGAGGGTAAAGTTGATGGACTGGCCAAGCATGTCTCCAGACCTAAACCCTATTGAGCATCTGTGGGGCATCCTCAAACAGAAGGTGGAGGAGCGCAAGGTCTCAAACATCCACCAGCTCTGTGATGTCCTCGTGGAAGAGGACTCCAGTGGCAACCTGTGAAGCTCTGGTGAACTCCATGCCCAAGAGGGTTGAGGCAGTGACACTTTGGGCCCAATTTGGACATTTCCACTTAGGGGTGTACTCACTTTTGTTGCCAACGGTTTAGACATTAATGGCTGTGTGTTGAGTTATTTTGAGGGGACAGCAAATTCAAACTGTTATACAGGCTGTACACTCACTACTTTACATTGTAGCAAAGTGTTATTTCTTCAGTGTTGTCACATGAAAAGATATAATAATATATTTACAAAAATGTGAGGGGTGTACTCACTTTTGTGAGATACTATGTGTGTGTGTATGTATATGAGTGTGTGTGTTTGTGTGTGTGTGTATATATATATATATATATATATATATATATATATATATATATATATATATATATATATATATATATATATATATATATATATATATATATATATATATATATATATATATAATATATTTGCTATGCTCATTTGTTCCTTTGAAGGTTTCACAGAACAGAGCAGGAAAAAAAAGTGCAACTGTATCTTGCTGGAAGTTCCTCAAGTTGCTAAGTTCCTAAAGCTAAAGATAGTGTAGAGTGTTGTTTGAGAATGAATCAGTAAAGCTCAAAATTGCTGTCTGTCTGAAGTTGCGTAAATGGAATGTATGTGTCAGTGTGAAGCAGCTGCGTATAACATTAGCTGCTCTGTGTCTGTCTTGCAGAGTCACATAATGGCATCAGCAGGTTCAGATCAGACAAGCGAGGGGCTCACACAGCAGAAATTATACCTGAATCTTAAAGGTAAAGACAGAAGAAAGTGTAACCTGTGCAGTCTTGTCATATTCATTTCTGTCAGATGACTATCACACTATCTTTAAATATCTTTAAAGGGCCATTATAGTGTTAATATTACATGCTCTAATCTGTTAAAGCATGTCATTTTAACACTAGCAACGCTTTAATGCTATGTGCTTAACCTCACAAAGGGTTTAATGACATAGTTAAAGTCCTGCTAGAGACCCGCAGAGCACTGCTGATCCTAAGCGGAAACTGATGCTGATCTAGTCAGCTAGTTGCACAGTGCTCTGCTGGTCCTGAGCAGGATTTTAAGTATGTGTTTATCCCCTTTCCGCTGTTAAAAGTAGATGTTCAAACAGATTAGAATATGTAATGTTAAAAGGCAATGAAGTCAAAATTCAACTTTTATTATTCAGATAGAACACACAATTTTAAATAACTTACCAATTCACTTCCATTGCCTAAATGTGCACAGTCTCTTTATATGCACACCTTTTTGAGGTACAAGCTCCTACTGAGCATGTGCAAGATTCACAGGCTATACGTATATGCATTTTGTGATTGGCTGGTGTCTGTCACATGATGCATTAGGAAGGAAAATGTAAAAAACTTTTAATTTGCCAGAAAAAAAAAATCTACAACTCATTTGAAATCCAAACTAAGTGATTTTGCATTGTCTCTTTATTTTGCATTAATTATGTTATTCTACTATGTTTAGTGATCCTTTCAAGGGACATTAACACAAAATAATTGCTAGATAGAATGATGCATTCAAATAAAAGATTAGTCTGAGAATAACATTGAAGATGTATCTTTAAAGTTTTAGTGTCTATAAAACAATGGGCGCTGCCATGTCGTAACTTAGGTTACATTCTCTGCTGTGGCCAATTAGGAACAGTTATAAATAGTGTGCAGCCAATGGCTGTATGGAATATGACTTCCATTTCTAACCAGAAAAAAAAGCTCACAATTTCAGAGTGGAATTACAGGAAGGGGGGGGCAAAATAAACAATAAATTATATTGCAGACTTTTTTTTAAATATATAGGATGTATCATTTTATATTTTTATCTCAAAATGTTTAATTAAGTTACACTATAATTACCCTTTACATGACATACTTGTTTCCTTAACCACTTTTTCTGTAATGCTGTACTAATAGTAAATACTTACCCCTTTCTTCTCAAACAGATCCCAAATTTGCAACAAAGCATAGTATTCAAAATATGTATGAAACCCCCCCCCCCAGTAGTTAAACATGTTAAACACTAGGATTTACCAGTGCAACAAATAAAGGGGACTTTCAGTCATAAAGTATAAAATACTTCATACTGAAAGTTCCTTTATTTGCGTGTAGTGTATGCCGCGCTGAGCACCTCGGGCCGCCCGCAGCAAAACACTATTTTGTCAAAAGGTGACGTTTCCACCACTTAGCCAATAGCCGTACGGCCCAGCTGGCATTATGCCGGATAGCTGGCACACTATTGGCTACGTTCACCTCACTTAAAAATAGTGTTCTGCCGTGGGCGACCAGTGCGGCATACGCTGCAAACAAATAAAGGAACTTTCAGCATGAAGTATTTTATACCTCATGACTCAAATTCCCCTTTATTTGTTGCACCAGTAAATCCTAGCGTTTCAAAAATGCTAGGATTTACCATCACTTTAAAATATTTGTACATTTAAAGTGGAATTAGCAGTTAGTACATATTTGCATGCAACTAATAAATTAGGTATATTTTGCTCCCATAGAAAATGTTGGTTTATTGATCCATTTTCAACAAACCAACTATTGTAATACATTTTGAAATATTCTCTTTTAGATGGACACTTTTGTTTTAGGACAATGTCCCTTTTAAGGGTAATAAAATGCATTTTATTTATATAACACTGAGTTAGTTATGTACAGACAATATGTGCTTACCATATATATTTTAAACAATACAAGAACCATTTCTTTAACCTTTTTGGCTCCAAAAATATTAAGACACAGAAATAACCCCAATTATTAATGTGCAAGCTGACAAGGTGCACCCAATCATATAACCTGTCTGCAAGCATTTGGGGCTAGTGAGATGACATTTGCCACCCACGTTTGTCATTGCACAAGCAAGGGGGCAGGCGAAAGACAAAGTCCAGGAAAGCAACCAGGGTCAGAAAGAGAGGTCAGGAACAAGAGCGGTAGGATCATTGTCAACAAATAACAAAGCGCCATCATAAATACAACTCCTCTTAGCACTGTCCTTAGCCCACTGTGGAGGTTCGAGTAGCAATACCACCCATACTCTTCTTAGCATGGGCTAAGGCACAGGACAAATAATGCCTCATCACCTGACATTTCATCTAACACCCTCTCTAAGGGGGCCTGAAAATGCTCCCATTCATTAGCACATTTTCTTTTTTTTGCGTTGTTGCTTGTCTGTAGTTAAAGGGACCGTACAGTGTAAAATTGTTTTTATATTAATGTATTTTCAATGACTTGTTATACCAGCTGCATAGTATAAAATGTATGAGAGATTGCATTTTCAGGTTTATTTGTGTATATGTAGTAGCTGGTTTTCTGCTTTTAAATCACAGCCAATGGGTTGAGCTTCAGGTAATATCATATCTCATTATGCTATATTTATATATATATATATATATATATATATATATATATATATATATATATATATATATATATATATATATATATATATATATATATATATAATATACTTTGTGTACACACACTTGCTTCCTTATCTTATATTTGTCTGGAAAACTAAAGCTCAATTACATAGAGAGAACAATGGAAAATTAGCATGTTATTACTTAACTATCCTGCGCCCCACTGGGAGTGTAATTTATTCTGCTGGCTGTGTTTACTTCAGCTATTCAATAGCTGAGACTCAAGTGTAAAAACTTTTTAACGTTTTGACTAAAGTTCTTTAAAGTGAAGGTCAACTTAAAAGTACAGCCTCACGGTATTGCACAGACTTATAAAAACGAGCAGGAGTTTAAGTCATGAATTTATTTTCTTATATTTTTACCTTTAAACTGCTCAGCCGATAAGCACAGCACTCCCGCCCCGCCATCTTGTCTAATTGATTGACAGATGACGATTCTTAAACCAACTAAGGATTAGTTGGTTTAAGAATCGTCATCTGTCAATCAATTAGACAAGATGGCGGGGTGGGAGTGCTGCCGCTTATCGGCGGAGCAGTTTAAAGGTAAAAATATAAGAAAATAAATAGATTTAAAAAAATTCAAGATTTAAAAACTCCTGCTCATTTTTATAAGTCTATGCAATGCCAATACTTCTATAATTTAATTTGCTTTGTTCTTTTGTTATCCTTTGTTGAAAAGCATCCCTAACTGCTCATTGGTAGCTGCACATATATGCCTTGTGTCATTGGCTCACCCAATGTGTTCAGCTTTCTCCCAGTAGTGCATTGATGCTTCTTCAACAAAGTAAACAAACAGAATGAAGCAAATTTGATAATAGGAGCAAATTGGAAAGTTGTTAAAATGTTATTCTGTATCAGGAAATTAAAATTTGGGGTTTTATGTTCCTTTAAGGGACAGTAAACATCTTTTAATTTTAATATAAAATGGTTGGCTATGCATGACAATATACTTTATTTATTTTGCACCCCCCCTTAATGTAATTGTGTTTTTTCTATTTCACAGAACTTATAAAAGCGCACTGCAGACTTCTCAAGGCTAACCATGCTACATATATTTCCCTAACTTTTTTTAACATTAACTACAAAGCAGTGCACTGTAAACTATAGATTTTACAGTTGCTAGCCTTGTCAACTGCAAACTCAAATATGGCAAATGATGGGTAGAGTTGCCGCAGTGCAACCAGCAAGGCCAGTCAAGGTTCTTATGTCACTTTACAGATCATTAGTTAGACCAAATCTGGAATACTGTGTACAGTTCTGGGGACCATATCTTCAGAAAGATATAAATAAATTAGAAGCTGTCCAAAGGAGGGCTACTAAAATGGTACATGGTCTAAAATATAAAACGTACAAAGAAAGTTTCTATGATCTAAGTATGTATAGAGGATAGAAGGGAAAGAGGTGACATGATAGAAACCTTCAAATATATGAAGGGACTTAATAAAATAGAAGCTGAAAGCATTCTTCACAAACAAATAAATGCCAAAACAAGGGGTCACAATCTAAAGTTAGAGGGTAGCAGATTCAGGAGAAATGTGAGGAAGCATTTTTTTACAGAAAGGGTGGTGGATTCATGGAATAAACTTCCATTTGAGGTGGTAATCACAAAGACTGTAAAGGAATTAAAAAATGCCTGGGACATGCATAAGGCTATCCTAAGGAAAACGTAACATGTAATATGGGTAGACTTGATGGGCCTTTTTGGTTCTTATCTACCATCAAATTCTATGAGTTTGGCTACTGAAAAACAATTTCAGCAAACAAGATGTTAATTTGTTTTAAAATGTTTAGACTTGGCGAATATGTTCTATAGAAAAACAACATAAGTGTTGTGCAATTACAAGTTTTACTGTCGTTTTAAAGGGATATGAAACCCCAAATAATTATTTTGTGATTCAGACACGGCATACAATTAAAGTTTCTAATTTACTTCTGTTATCAAATTTGCTTTGTTTGCATAATATTATGTGTTGAAGAGATACCTAGGTAGGCATCTGGAGTGCTACATGGCAGGAAATAGCACAAATGGATAACATTTTTGCCAAACTGCTGCCATATAGTGCTCCAGAAATGGTCTGGCTCCTAAGCATACGTTAATATTTTTTAACAAAAGGTACCAAGAAAACGAAAAAAAATAACAAAAGTAAACAAAATAACAAAAGTAAAGTAGAAAGTTGTTTAAAATCACATGCTTTTTATCCCTTTTAATGGGACAGTCAAGTCCAAAAAAAACTTTCATGATTTAAATAGGGCATGTAATTTTACACAACTTTCCAATTTACTTTTATCACCAATTTTGCTTTGTTTTCTTGGTATTCTTAGTTGAAAGCTAAACATAGGAGGTTCATATGCTAATTTCTTAGACCTTGAAGGCCGCCTCTAATCTAAATGCATTTTGATAGTTTTTCACCACTAGAGGGCTTTAGTTCACGTGTTTCATATAGATAACATTGAGCTCATGCATGTGAATTTACCATGGAGTCAGCTCTGATTGGCTAAAATGCAAGTCTGTCAAAAGAACTGAAATAAGGGGGCAGTCTGCTGTGGCTTAGATACAAGGTAATTACAGAGGTAAAATGTGTACAATTATAACTGTGTTGGTTATGCAAAACTGGGGATTTGGTTATTAAGGGATTAGTTATCTTTTAAAACAACAAAAATTCTGGTGTTGACTGTCCCTTTAAGTACTTGGTTAATTCAATAGATACAATTACTTCCCAGTCTTGATAAAGTAGTAGTTTTTGTCCTTCATTTATTGGTCTCCAAGCACGTTGGGACACACAAATGACATTGACATTAAAAAGGCTCTGCTGTATTGTGTGATATTAGATTGTAAAACATTCTGCTATATAACGAACGGTATCCTGATGTATGTGAGATTAGTAAGAATCATAGATGGTTTTATTTATTGGGTAGTTATCATTTTTTGTAAAAAAAAAAAACAACCCTGTTTTTAAATTGTCATTTAGCCTTTAAACTTAGGGCTCGATTTATCATCCATGGGCGGACAGAGGGTACATATTCGCCCCTGTCCCTCTAGCTTCTCCTCTGGCGGGTAGCAATCCGCTGCCTGCATTTAATTTTACCATAGCACGCAATTACTCCTGTGTGCTCGTGTGCAACCCCACCCCCTGCCCGCACACATCCAATCACGCGTGGGCAGGAGCGGTCAATCTGAAAGTCTAAGAGGTGGGGAACAGGTCAAAGTCTGCAGTCGAAAGGGGAGAGAAAGGCTTAATAAATCGAGCCCTTAAAGTGAAGGTAAAGTTTCATCTATTAGATTGTATCCCCTGTAAATACTATAAAATTAAATAGGACTTTAAGTCATGAATTTTTTATAATCGCTATATTTATTTTGGTTTTACCGTTTCTTTATCCGATTCTTAACACTGTTAAAACAACCCGTTTTTAATTTTTTTTTTTTCTAAGCTCGGTCACGGTTTTTTTACAAGCCAATTGAAACACTGGCCGTTAGGCGGCCGTCAAATTACGTCACCGCATTACTGGACTCTATGCGCATGCGTTGCCTTCACTTCCTCTCTGTTTTTCTGTCACGCAGGCGCAAATCGAATGAAAGGCAAAGTGTGCGCATGCGCAAGTTGTCCGACAATCGGGAACGCACTTTTGAAGTACGTACAGAGCGGGTGGGACCGCTCTGTACGTAATATAGTGAAAAACCCGGAAATCAATGGAGGGAGGAGCTAAGACTGGCCCAGAACGTGAATATAAACTGTTTAAAATACAATAATATAGTTATCCGTTGAAACTGAATTGTCACAGTTATGACATGACCAACACTTCTATGTAAGGTATATTGATCCACTGTTATAGCTTGAAAAGGTTTATCATCTGCATTATCTCAGTGATCAGCTCATAGTTTTATAGGTTACCTTGCAATTTTGCATGTTCTATGTCATGTTTTGCTTTATATACTGTATTCAATGTATGACAACTTGGTTTAAATAAAGCTTCTTTGAAAATAAAAATAAAAAAAAAATACAATAGTATATATACAAATTCAAAAAAATAAATAAGCGATCATAGTATATAACAGATGAGTAATAGAATCCTGGTTACCAAACCGGAAAACTTTACCTTCACTTTAAAGTGAACTTTACATGTTTTAAAGTCTGGTCTGGAATCTAAGTGATATTTTAGTTTGAGTTTAATTCATCAGTTGTAATAAAGAGACACTATAACTTATTTTTTAATGTAGATATGAAATTCTAATACCCTGCGCTGCGTTCAGACACTTCAAAAGTATTTTTTTTTATTGGTGAGCTAATGGTTTGAACTGTTCTCCAATCAGTGCTCTAGCTACAACAAAAGTGCCATAGGGCTAAAGCGCTGATTGGCGATTATTGGAGCGTGGGGTATTAGAACTTCATATGTACATTAAAAAGTAATTTATAGTGCATGTTCATTACAACTGATGAATTAAACAACATCTAAAATATCACATTCCAGATCTGTTTATGCAAAGGGAAAAGTTTACCATCGCTTTAAAGGCAAGCAGCATTCTACATGTTGAACTTTTTTTGCCTGAAAAAGTGACATACAAGCTGTTTAAATTTAAAATAAAACTAATACAGCAGTATCGGTTGTGTGCTTGCTGCTAGTGCTCATTGGCTGATACATTTGCTCAATATCAACCTATGTTCCTTAGCCAATAAACAATAGTAGAAACGTACTCAACCCATACAGCTGTATTTTTTTTAAATTATATTTTATTTTAAATTTAAAGGGACATTAAAGGTACAACTACAGTAGCATGGCTACTACTCATCATGCTAGTGTTTTTCCTTCTGTGCCTACAGCTCTCTTTAAAGCCATACTCTGATTTTAACCAATTATAGAAACCAGCTGTAAAAACTCTGCATCTTTACACTGGGTGCCGCCATTGCCAGCTCGTGATTGTTGCTTCCAGTGAGAGTTCCCACTTCAGTGATTTGAATGACTTTTTGGCAGCTATACCCTGCACTTTGGATTACACAATAGAAAGCAAAAGCTTTGCATATTTCGATTTTAAAAGTTATATAACAATTCTAAAAACACCATAAGGAATAATATAGAGAAATGCAGCCATAGTAAAAACACCCAGCTCCTGCTCTGTATTGTGCATGCTAAACTGAAGTGCACAGTAATGCTGGTCAAAAAGACACTAATATCACAGATCTGTGAATGCGCACTGCTTCTGTCACAGTGTACATGAATACTTAAACTCCAAAATGGCGCCGCCCAGTGTGAAGATGCAGAGCTTCACTAGTCAGCACTTGTAAAGGGTTAAAATAAAAGAAAGGCTTTGAAGGCAGCTGCAGGCCCAAAAACAATTTAATGGTGAGTAGTTACTAAGTAAAGTAGTTGTGCCAAGCAGTTTAATGTCCCTTTAATCACCTTTTATTTCATAATTTTCAGGCCAAAAAAAATCAATAGATTTAAACGCTGCGCTTTCAGACAGATGAAAGAACATTTTTGGGTACTGCATCCCTCTAAATAACAGTGGGTAGTTTATGTTCTAAAGGATTAGTAAGGTCAAAATTGAAATATACATAAGTAGGGATGCACCGAAATGAAAATTCTGGACCGAAACCGATACCGAAAATTCAGGATGATCCTGGCCGAAAACCGAAACGAAACCGAAATTGTTTTTTTCTTTTTTAACTACAGTGTGTGTGTGTGTAGCTGAGAGAGCTTGTAGGCGGGAAAGCTCCAATAAATGGACATTTTCACTTGTACAGTAGGGCGTGATCTGCAGTGAAACTGGAGCTCTATAAGGGAGAGCGTGGTTATAGCCAGACAACAATACGAGGTGGACATGTGTTTTCTTTTTGGGTATAGTTATCCGTGCGATGAGCGTGGCTGCACCTGATCGTCTCTCATCGTATCTCTGCCTAGTTCCTGGTTCGGGTCTCACACTGACCCGTCAGATTATATGTCCAGAGCCCCAAATGGAGTCTGCCTGTCACCTATCACCAGGACCACTGGACTTAGCTACAACCTTACGTGCAAGGTGGTTATAGAAAGTTACCGTGCTTTTTTGTTTACACTGTCTGGTGGGTGCTAATTTGTACCAACTGTGTGCGAGCTTGGGGCTTATGCTTATAAAGTGTGCACGCATATTTGCCTCAGGCGAATAGAATGTTTACGCACAAGAGGCTGATGTATGAGCACTGTATATAAGGCTTTAAAGATATTCACTGTGTGTGCTTAGGGCTGTGTCTGATAATATCAAGTGTTTATAAACATGTTACTTATCCTCCTTTGATATTTGTATTCACTATTCTGAACTTTGGTTTCCTTCTCTGCTAGTTTCAAATATCATCATGTAATGGTACTTATGTGTGTGCTCTGTGTACCATGCCATTGCTGTGCTGCTCACCTTATGCTAAGGATAGACATGTAACTCAATAGAACAGGGGAGGGCTGTACATTTTTAGCCATTTTGGTCCTCTTTGGGCCGAAATTGGAATTGCACATTTTCGGCGGCCCAAATTTTGGTGCATCGCTAGTATTATTCTTTATTTAGTTCTGTGTAACAGAATCACATTTAACCGTTTTTGTTTTGTTACCAATTATCAAAATAAAGTATAGTCCTAGAAAACTATTATTATATGCAAAACAGTAAGTCAAGTAATGAACTCAAACAGCAGCTCTAGGCTGGCATCAAATTTAAAATATGCTACACAATAATTTTGCCGAAAATAAAAGGCAAAAAAACCGAAAACCGAAATAACAAAAAATGCTATTTTCGGCCGAAACTTTCTGCGGCCGAAATTTCGGTGCATCCCTATACATAAGTGAAGTTCAATTTTAAATAGAAGCTTTTTGCCATATATGCGTGTATGCTGCTGAAAAATAGTAATAACTTTTACTAGACAAATTCTTGGTAACCGAAAATGCTTCTTTTTCAAATTGAAATGCACTCATACACATTTTAGTTTTGACCTTTCTTTCCCTTTATTAGAGCTTATTCTTCCTTTATTTATTTATATGTTTTCAAACCAGCTGAGAGACTTCTGTTCTCCATATCCCACCCTGTCTATAATTCTATTTGTGATGCCTTGTTCTTTTCTTACTAGCGGTCTCTGCCCAGCTTCGTGGACGACAGACTCGTGACAGTTGCTTCTTAGAAGTTTCAGTAGACGGACTACCTGGGGAGACTAAAAAAACAGCAAAGAAAACTGGAGGAGAAGACTTGAGATTCAATGAGACCCTAAACCTGTAAGAACATTTTTATTCTGTTGTGTTTTTTAATTTTTAACCAAGTGTGTAGAATCTTTATTCTTTGGCAAGTGTATAGCGGTTCGATAACGCTGTTGAGAAGTGAAATTGAATGGGCCTATACTTTTCCATGAGGGGCAGTTGGTTCTGTATGTGTGTTTAGAAAGCTGGATAGTGGTTCTGTGGCTGTGTCAGGCGAGGATAACTGTGATCTGACTCTGGGGCTTTATGTTTGGTTTTGCTGAGATGGAGAATTAGTGGTGATGAATATGTGTCCAGTAAGAATCATTGGTGGATCTATGGCTGGGTTGAGAGGAATGTTTTGTTATTATGGATCTGATTGTTTCAGGATGCTAAGGAATTGGTTTATCTGTTGGTGCATCTAGAGTGGAGACTATGGATCTTTGGTAGAGTTGGGTTAAGTTGATATATCTGGGATTATGACCTGTTTAGAAGATGTTGATTTTCTTTTTGCCCAGAAACGTATCCTCACACAGTTTGTTGGAGATTCGTCTTTGGAGCTGTCATAAACTGCGCAACGAACTCCTGGGAACAGCATGTGTGAACCTGCAAAACACGCTGCCTAAGAGGGGCAACAGAGGTAAGATTGGAGATTGCCAAAAAAGAATATTTGAGTGATAGAAAGGGAAAGGGGAGTACCAGTACATATGAGAGGACAGAAAGACAAGACAACATAAAATGAGTTAATGATTCACACAGCACCTTCTAATGAATGGTATCCATGTCATACAAAAGAAATACAATAATTAATGGAATGCACATGTAACTAAAGTGCAGGGGAGCCCTCCATCATCTCTATCCTACTACCCCCAACCCCTTTACCAGTGGCTTTCTTTCCTGTTTTGTACTGCTGGTTAGTAGCTTAGTGGGTGGAAGAGGAGGCATAATATATCTGTTTAAGACTTCATGGTAGAGCTGTGCTATAAATCACATGATGCAATTAATCGTGATATGAGGCTTCAATTTGAAATAGAAGCATTTTTTTAAATATACTTCCATTGGCAAAAATGCTTCTAGTAAAAGTTATTACTGTTTCTTTCCTGCAAGCAAGGATTTGGGTTTAGCTGTGTCCACGTCAATCTCTTTGAGTAAGAGTAGTGGTGGCTTTTTAAGCAGTTAGAAAGTTGTGAGGAAGTCCTTGCTTGGGTTTCTAACATGGTCCTTGGTATAGAAAGCCAGAGTTGGTTACTCTGTTCTTTCTTTTTCTGCCGGTCTCTGATAGGAGTATGTGTCCTGTCACGCCTTGTAAGCTGTCTTCCTGCCGGACAGCTGGATTTGCAGGTAAGTGCTTTTGTCTTCTAGGTATTGGAGACTTGCAGTTGAGAAGATTTTCCTGCAGTAATTATAATGAATCCTTTAGGAAGGACTTATTTGGGTAGGGTGCAGGCACTTTATGTATATGTGGAGACTAAGGGGTTAACTTTCCATGCGGTTATGGGATGTTTTCTCTAAAGCTGTTTATATATGTTTCAGTTTTTTGGGACTTTTATTTATTAGGAAATGTGATTGTTGGGCTCTACTTTGTTGTATCAAGTTTTTACTAGGCAGTTGCTGCTAGAAATGCGCGCTTTTAGTTATTGATTGCCATTTTCTTCCTCTGACCCCTTCCTCACCCGACTGAGTTTCTGAGCGGAGCGGCGTCATTTTGGACAGCTTCTTGGTGTCGGCTTATTTTTTTGATTGATGTACAGCTGCCTGCCTAACAATTTGTGAGGTTAAGGTAGGGCACCTCAGTCTGCCTGAGGTATAGAGGTGCCTTTTTATTTGTTTTGAATATTGCTCTGAGGAGATTAAAAGTTTTTTTTCTCTTAAAGTGACCGTGTCATTTTCATATATCAGTCATTCCTTTAATTATTGGGAATTCTTTTACCTATGGACATGGAACAGGAGTCTGCTCCTATGGATAAATGTTTATTGTGTCTTGAGGGCCAAATTGTGTTACCTATGCAATTTTGTTCTTCATGTTTAGAAAAGACTTTGAAATGTAAAGATCAACTTTTTGTTTCTGAGCCTAATGTCTCTCAGGATGATGCTGTTCAGGCAATGCCACAGCTTTCTCCTCTAACGTCCCAAGCCTCCACGGCTTCACATACAGTGCCCTGCAGTTCCTCTCAGCCTCCTGGAGGAGTTTGCCATCAGATTTTGCCGCACAGATATCCTCTGCGGAATCAGCGGCTTTATCTGCTTTTCCCATGATGGGGAAGCGCAAGAGGAAATCTAAAAATTTTCAGAGTGTAAGGTGTATGTCCCGTCTGCTGCTACGCAGGTTGCCCTCCCTAATAAGTCTGATGAGGAGGATACCTCAGTAGCCTCTGAGGGTGAAATCTCAGATTCGGACAGTATAGTTCCTTTGTCTGATTTTGAAGAAGTAAACTTCAGATTTAGGCTTGAACACCCTTGTTTACTATTAAAGGAGGTACTGGCTACTTTGGACGACTCCGACTCTCCTGTCGCTGTCAACTCTAAGAAATCTAGTAAGCTTAACAAATACTATGATGTTCCTTCCTCTGTGGAAGTGTTTCCTGTTCCAGACCGTGTGACGGAGATTATTACACAGGAATGGGAGAAGCCAGGGATACCTTTCTCCCCGTCTCCCATCTTTAAAAAGATGTTTCCTGTTGCTGAATCCATTAGAGATTCATGGTGCACTGTGCCTAAGGTAGAAGGGGCTATTTTCTACCCTGGCTAAGAGAACTACGATCCCTATTGAGGATAACTATTCCTTTAAGAATCCCATAGACAAAAAGCTGGAGGCTTATTTGAAAAAGATGTATGTTCATCAAGGTCTTCAATAGCAACCTGCAGTTTTTTATTGCCACAGTAGCAAGTGCAGCATCCTACTGGTACTACAAGATAGGATTAAGGCTCTTAAACTAGCCAACTCCTTTATCTCTGATGCTAACATGCAAGTTATTAGACTGGGAGCCAAGATGTCTGGCTTCACTGTTCTAGCCCGTAGGTCTTTGTGGCTAAAATCTTGGTCAGCTGATGTTACCTCCAAGTACAAGCTTCTCTCGCTACCTTATAAAGGTTAGACCTTGTTTGGTCCTTGTCTGGCAGAAATAATTTCTGAAATTACGGGTGGAAAGGGGTCCTTTCTACCACAAGACAAGAAGAATAGACCTAAAGGACGTCAGTAATTTTCGTTCCTTTCGTAACTTCAAAGGTCCAAAGCCTTCCTCTCTCTCCTTTTAAGCAGGAACAGTCCAAGTCTTCTTGGAGACCCAATCAGCCTTGGAACAAGGGGAAGCAATTAAAGAAAGCCTCAGCTGAGACTAAGTCAGCATGAAGGATCTGCCCCCAGTCCGGGATTGGATCAGGTGGGGGGCACACTTTCCCTTCTTTGTCAAGCGTGGACACGAGATGTCCCAGATCCTTGGGCTGTGGACATAGTATCTAAGGGTTACAAAATAGAATTCAAATCTCGTCCTCCCAAGGGCAGATTTTCTCTCTCAAGGTTATCTGCGGATCAGGTAAAAAGAGAGGCATTCTTACAGTGTGTTCAGGACCTTTCCTCCCTGGGAGTGATTGTTCCAGTTCCAGTAAGAGAACGAGGTCTGGGTTTTTATTCAAATCTGTTTGTGGTTCCCAAAAAAGAGGGAACTTTCCGACCCATTTTAGACCTAAAGTGTCTCAACAAGTTTCTCAGGGTTCCGTCCTTAAAAATGGAAACCATTCATTACATTCTTCCCTTGGTCCAAGAAGGTCAGTTCATGATGACCATAGACCTGAAGGATGCATATCTTCATGTTCCTATACACAGATTTGCTTTTTTAGACATGCACTTTCAGTTTATTGCTCTTCCGTTTTGCCTTGCCACAACTCCAATAATTTTCTCAAAGGTTCTGGAGGCTCTCTTGGCAGTTGTCAGGTCTCAGGAAATTGCGGTGGCGCTTTATCTGGACGACATATTAGTTCAGGCGGCATCTTTTCAACAAGCAAACTCTCATACAGAGATCTTGTTGTCTTTTCTACGTTCCCACAGATGTAAACTGAATCTGGAGAAGAATTCCCTTGTTCCAGCTACAAGCGTCTGTTTCTTAGAGACCATCCTAGATTCCCTATCTATGATGATTTTTCTGACAAAGTTCAGAAAATCCAAGCTTCTCTCCTCTTGTCTCTCTCTACAGTCTACTGTTCGGCCATCAATGGCTCAGTGTATGGAGGTAATAGGTCTGATGGTCGCTTCTATGGACATCATTCCCTTTGCTCGATTCCATTTGAGAGCTTTGCAATTATGCATGCTCAGACAATGTAACAGAGATCATTCAGATTTGTCTCAGAGGATAGATCTGGACCAGTTGACAAGAGATTCTTGTGGTGGATTTCTCAGGTACATCTGTCTCAGGACACATGCTTTCGGAGACCCTCCTGGGTGATTGTGACCACGGATGCCAGTCTTCTAGGCTGGGGAGCAGTATGGGACTCGTTAAAGGCTCAGGGCCTATGGACTCGGGAGGAGTCTGTTCTCCCCATAAATATCTTGGAGTTGAGAGCGATCTACAATGCTCTGATGGCTTGGCCTCAATTGTCAATTATCAGGTTCCAACCGGACAACATCACCTCAGTGGCTTACATCAACCACCAGGGGGGAACTCGTAGTTCTTTAGCCATGAAGGAGGTGGCATGGATTATTTTGTGGACGGAAGCTCAAAATTGTTTACTATCTGCTATCCACATTCCTGAAGTGGACAACTGGGAGGCGGATTTTCTGAGCAGACAGACCTTTCATCCCAGGGAGTGAGCTCTCCATCCGGAGGTGTTCTCCAGGCTAACCCTCAAGTGGTGGGTGCCGGAGTTAGATCCAATGGCGTCTCGTCGGAACGCTAAGTTTCCAAGTTACGGTTCAAGGTCAAGAGATCAGCATGCCGCTCTGATAGATGCTCTGGCGGTCCCTTGGGAATTCAATTTGGTCTAGCATACCTGTTTCCTCCGTTCACGCTCCTTCCACGAGTCATTGCTCGTATCAAACAGGTGAGAGCGTCTGTTATTCTAATAGCTCCTATTTGTCCTCGCAGGATCTGGTATGCAGACCTTGTGAAGATGTCATCTCTTCCTCTTTGGAGGTTACCTCTGAGGAAGGACCTTCTAACTCAGGGTTATTTTCCTCCATTCAAATCTCGTTTCTCTGAAGCTGACTCCTTGGAGATTGAACGCTTAGTTCTGGCTAAGCGTGGGTTTTCTGAATCAGTTATTGATACCATGCTCCAGGCTCGCAAGCCTGTTACTTGTAAAATTTACCATAAGGTATGGCGTAAATACCTTTTATTGGTGTGAATCGAAGGGCTACTCTTGGAATAGGGTTAGGATTCCTAGAATTGTGTCTTTTCTCCAGGAAGGCCTGGAGAAAGGGTTGTCAATCAGTTCTCTGAAAGGTCAGATTTCTGCATTATCTATTCTTTTACATAAGCGTCTGGTCGGATGTACCAGATGTTCAATCTTTTTGTCAGGCCTGGTTAGAATCAGGCCTGTGTTTTAAACCGGTTGCTCCTCCTTGGAGCCTTAACCTAGTTCTTAGAGTTTTGCAGCATGCTCCGTTTGAGCCAATGCATTCCATAGATATTAAGCTGTTAACTTGGAAGGTTTCTTATTGCTATTTCTTCTGCTCAGAGAGTTTCTGAACTCTCGGCTTTGCAGTGCGATTCGCCTTATCTTTTTTTTCATGCGGATAAGTTGGGGTTTCTCCCTAAGGTGGTTTCGGATAGAAATATTAATCAGGAAATCTCATAAGGAACTTCTGTTGCACAACTTGGATGTTGTGCATGCTCTAAAATTCTACCTACAGGCTCCTAAGGATTTTCGCCAGTCTTCTGCCCTGTTTGTTTGTTTCTCAGGAAAGCGTAAGTGTCAGAAGACTACTTTTACTTCTCTTTCCCTCTGGTTGAGAAGTATGATTCGTTTTGCATATGAGACTGCTGGACAGCAGCCTCCTGAGAGAATTACTGCTCATTGCACTAGGGCTGTCTCCTCTTCTTGGGCTTTCAAAAATTAAGCTTCTGTGGAACAGAGTTGCAAGACTGCAACATGGTTCTCTCTGCATACTTTTTCCAAATTTGATACTTTTGCCTCGGCTGAGGCCTCTTTTGGGAGAAAGGTTATTCAAGCGGTGGTGCCTTCTGTTTAGGTCTGTCTTGTTCTCCCTCCCTGTTTATTCCGTGTCCTCTAGCTTGGGTATTGGTTCCTACTAGTAATTGGAATGACGTTGTGGAGTCTCCATGTCTTAGGTACAAAAATAAAATTTATGCTTACCTGATAAATTTCTTTTTTCTGGACATGGAGTTTCCACGACCCCACCCTTAAGATTAGACAGTAATTTTTTTTGCTACACCTTTATGTTATCTTTTCTTCTGTTATGTGTGATCAGTCCACGGGTCATCATTACTTCTGGGATATTATCTGCTCCCCTACAGGAAGTGCAAGAGGATTCACCCAGCAGAGTTGCTATATAGCTCCTCCCCTCTACGTCACCTCCAGTCATTCTCTTGCACCCAAAGACTAGATAGGAGGTGTGAGAGGACTATGGTGATTATTCTTAGTTTTTAGAACTTCAATCAAAAGTTTGTTATTTTACAATAGCACCGGAGCGTGTTATTACCCCTCTGGCAGAGTTTGAAGAAGAATCTACCAGAGTTTTTCTTATGATTTTAACCGGAGTAGTTAAGATCATATTGCTGTTTCTCGGCCATCTGAGGGAGGTAAAAAACTTCAGATCAGGGGACAGCGGGCAGTTGAATCTGCATTGAGGTATGTAGCAGTTTTTATTTTCTGAATGGAATTGATGAAAAAATCCTGCCATACCGTTATAATGAACATGTATGTATACTCTACACTTTAGTATTCTGGGGATGGTATTTCACCGGAATTACTCTGTAAAAGTACATTAAACCTTTTATTAGGTATTTTTCATGTTAAACGTTTTTGCTGGAATGTAGAATCGTTTGCATTAATAAGGTACTGAGTGAATAAGTATTTGGGCATTATTTTTCCACTTGGCAGTTTGCTTGTGTTAATTATGACAGTTTCGTTTCTCTCTCACTGCTGTGTGTGAGAGGGAGGGGCCGTTTTTGGCGCTCTTTGCTACGCATCAAAAATTTCCAGTCAGTTTTTTCTGCATGATCCGGTTCATCTCTAACAGAACTCAGGGGTCTTCAAACTTCTTTGAAGGGAAGTAGATTCTCTCAGCAGAGCTGTGAGACTTATATAGTGACTGTGATTTAAAACGTTGCTCTGTAATTTTTATGTTTAAAATTTAATTAGTGTTATTTTACTAATGGGAACAAACCTTTGCTAAAAAGTTGTGTTGTTTGTTAAGAGTGATGCTATAACTGTTTTTCAGTTCATTATTTCAACTGTCATTTAATCGTTTAGTGCTTCTTGAGGCACAGTACGTTTTTATTAAATAAAATTGTAACCGAGTTGCATGTTTATTGCCAGTGTGTTAAACATGTCTGATTCAGAGGAAGATACCTGTGTCGTTTGTTCCAATGCCAAGGTGGAGCCCAATAGAAATTTATGTACTAACTGTATTGATGCTACCTTAAATAAAAGCCAATCTGTACAAATTGAACAAATTTCACCAAATAGCGAGGGGAGAGTTATGCCGACTAACTCGCCTCACGTGTCAGTACCTGCATCTCCCGCCCGGGAGGTGCGTGATATTATGGCGCCTAGTACATCTGGGCAGCCATTACAGATAACATTACAAGATATGGCTACTGTTATGACCGAAGTTTTGGCTAAATTACCAGAACTAAGAGGCAAGCGTGATCACTCTGGGGTGAGAACAGAGTGCGCTGATAATTCTAGGGCCATGTCTGATACTGCGTCACAGCTTGCAGAGCATGAGGACGGAGAGCTTCATTCTGTGGGTGACGGTTCTGATCCAAACAGATTGGATTCAGATATTTCAAATTTTAAATTTAAATTGGAAAACCTCCGTGTATTACTAGGGGAGGTCTTAGCAGCTCTCAACGATTGTAACGCTGTTGCAATACCAGAGAAAATGTGTAGGTTGGATAAATACTTTGCGGTACCGGCGAGTACTGACGTTTTTCCTATACCTAAGAGATTAACTGAAATTGTTACTAAGGAGTGGGATAGACCCGGTGTGCCGTTCTCACCCCCTCCAATATTTAGAAAGATGTTTCCAATAGACGCCACCACACGGGACTTATGGCAAACGGTCCCTAAGGTGGAGGGAGCAGTTTCTACTTTAGCTAAGCGTACCACTATCCCGGTGGAGGATAGCTGTGCCTTTTCAGATCCTATGGATAAAAAATTAGAGGGTTACCTTAAGAAAATGTTTGTTCAACAAGGTTTTATATTACAACCCCTTGCATGCATCGCGCCGATCACGGCTGCGGCAGCATTTTGGATTGAGTCTCTGGAAGAGAACCTTAGTTCAGCTACGCTGGACGACATTACGGACAGGCTTAGAGTCCTTAAACTAGCTAATTCATTCATTTCGGAGGCCGTAGTACATTTAACCAAACTTACGGCTAAGAATTCAGGATTCGCCATTCAGGCACGCAGGGCGCTGTGGCTAAAATCCTGGTCGGCTGATGTAACTTCTAAGTCCAAATTACTTAATATACCTTTCAAGGGGCAAACTTTATTTGGGCCCGGTTTGAAAGAAATTATTGCTGACATTACAGGACATTACCTCAAGACAAAGCCAAAGCTAAGGCTAGACAGTCTAATTTTCGTCCCTTTCGGAATTTCAAAGCAGGAGCAGCGCCAACTTCCACTGCACCAAAACAGGGAGGAGCTGTTGCTCGTTACAGACAAGGCTGGAAGCCTATCCAGTCCTGGAACAAGGGCAAGCAGACCAGTAAACCTGCTGCTGCCCCAAAGACAGCATGAACCGAGGGCCCCCGATCCGGGACCGGATCTAGTGGGGGGCAGACTCTCTCTCTTCGCCCAGGCTTGGGCAAGAGATGTCCAGGATCCCTGGGCGCTAGAGATCATATCTCAGGGATACCTTCTAGACTTCAAATTCTCTCCCCCAAGAGGGAGATTTCATCTGTCAAGGTTGTCAACAAACCAAATAAAGAAGGACGCGTTTCTACGCTGTGTACAAGATCTATTATTAATGGGAGTGATCCATCCGGTTCCGCGGTCGGAACAAGGACAAGGGTTTTACTCAAACCTGTTTGTGGTTCCCAAAAAAGAGGGAACTTTCAGGCCAATCTTGGATTTAAAGATCCTAAACAAATTCCTAAGAGTTCCATCGTTCAAAATGGAAACTATTCGGACAATCTTACCCATGATCCAAGAGGGTCAGTACATGACCACAGTGGATTTAAAGGATGCTTACCTTCACATACTGATTCACAAAGATCATTACCGGTATCTAAGGTTTGCCTTCTTAGACAGGCATTACCAGTTTGTAGCTCTTCCATTCGGATTGGCTACGGCTCCAAGAATCTTCACAAAGGTTCTGGGTGCCCTTCTGGCGGTACTAAGACCGCGAGGAATTTCGGTAGCTCCGTACCTAGACGACATTCTGATACAAGCTTCAAGCTTTCAAACTGCCAAGTCTCATACAGAGTTAGTTCTGGCATTTCTAAGGTCGCATGGATGGAAAGTGAACGAAAAGAAGAGTTCTCTCTTTCCTCTCACAAGAGTTCCATTCTTGGGGACTCTTATAGATTCTGTAGAAATGAAGATTTATCTGACAGACGACAGATTAACAAAGCTTCTAAATGCATGCCGTGTCCTTCATTCCATTCAACTCCCGTCAGTAGCTCAATGCATGGAGGTGATCGGCTTAATGGTAGCAGCAATGGACATAGTTCCCTTTGCACGCCTACATCTCAGACCGCTGCAATTGTGCATGCTGAGTCAGTGGAATGGGGATTACTCAGATTTGTCCCCCACTCTGAATCTGGATCAAGAGACCAGAAACTCTCTTCTATGGTGGCTTTCTCGGCCATATCTGTCCAGGGGGATGCCGTTCAGCAGGCCGGACTGGACAATTGTGACAACAGACGCCAGCCTTCTAGGTTGGGGCGCTGTCTGGAATTCTCTGAAGGCTCAGGGACAATGGAGTCAGGAGGAAAGTCTCCTGCCAATAAACATTCTGGAATTGAGAGCAGTTCTCAATGCCCTTCTAGCTTGGCCCCAGTTAAAGACTCGGGGGTTCATCAGGTTTCAGTCGGACAACATCACGACTGTAGCTTACATCAACCATCAAGGAGGGACAAGAAGCTCCCTAGCAATGATAGAAGTATCAAAGATAATTCGCTGGGCAGAGTCTCACTCTTGCCACCTGTCAGCAATCCACATCCCGGGAGTGGAGAACTGGGAGGCGGATTTCTTGAGTCGCCAGACTCTTCATCCGAGGGAGTGGGAACTTCATCCGGAGGTCTTTGCCCAAATACTTCAACGTTGGGGCAAACCAGAGATAGATCTCATGGCGTCTCGCCAGAACGCCAAACTTCCTCGCTACGGATCCAGATCCAGGGATCCGGGAGCGGTTCTGATAGATGCTTTGACAGCACCTTGGAACTTCAGGATGGCTTATGTGTTTCCACCCTTCCCACTGCTTCCTCGATTGATTGCCAAAATCAAACAGGAGAGAGCATCAGTGATTCTAATAGCGCCTGCATGGCCGCGCAGGACTTGGTATGCAGATCTAGTGGACATGTCATCCTGTCCGCCTTGGTCTCTACCTCTAAGACAGGACCTTCTGATTCAGGGTCCATTCAAACATCAAAGTCTAACTTCTCTGAAGCTGACTGCTTGGAAATTGAACGCTTGATTTTATCAAAACGTGGTTTTTCTGAGTCGGTTATTGATACCCTGATACAGGCTAGGAAGCCTGTTACCAGAAAGATTTACCATAAAATATGGCGTAAATACCTATACTGGTGTGAATCCAAAGATTACTCCTGGAGTAAGGTTAGGATTCCTAGGATATTGTCTTTTCTACAAGAAGGTTTAGAAAAGGGTTTATCGGCTAGCTCATTAAAGGGACAGATCTCAGCTCTGTCCATCTTGTTACACAGGCGTCTGTCAGAAAATTCAGACATCCAGGCCTTTTGTCAGGCTTTAGCTAGGATCAAGCCTGTGTTTAAAACTGTTGCTCCGCCATGGAGTTTAAACTTAGTTCTTAACGTTTTACAGGGTGTTCCGTTTGAACCCCTTCATTCCATTGATATAAAATTGTTATCTTGGAAAGTTCTATTTTTAATGGCTATTTCCTCGGCTCGAAGAGTCTCTGAGTTATCAGCCCTACATTGTGATTCTCCTTATCTGATCTTTCACTCAGACAAGGTAGTTCTGCGTACTAAACCTGGGTTCTTACCTAAGGTAGTCACTAACAGGAATATCAATCAAGAGATTGTTGTTCCATCCTTGTGTCCAAATCCTTCTTCAAAGAAGGAACGTCTTCTACACAATCTGGATGTAGTTCGTGCCCTCAAGTTCTACTTGCAGGCAACTAAAGATTTTCGCCAAACTTCTTCCCTGTTTGTCGTTTATTCTGGACAGAGGAGAGGTCAAAAAGCTTCTGCTACCTCTCTCTCTTTTTGGCTTCGTAGCATAATACGTTTAGCCTATGAGACTGCTGGACAGCAGCCTCCTGAAAGAATTACAGCTCATTCCACTAGAGCTGTGGCTTCCACTTGGGCCTTTAAGAATGAGGCCTCTGTTGAACAGATTTGCAAGGCTGCAACTTGGTCTTCGCTTCATACTTTTTCCAAATTTTACAAATTTGATACTTTTGCTTCTTCGGAGGCTATTTTTGGGAGAAAGGTTCTTCAGGCAGTGGTTCCTTCTGTATAATGAGCCTGCCTATCCCTCCCGTCATCCGTGTACTTTTGCTTTGGTATTGGTATCCCAGAAGTAATGATGACCCGTGGACTGATCACACATAACAGAAGAAAACATAATTTATGCTTACCTGATAAATTCCTTTCTTCTGTTGTGTGATCAGTCCACGGCCCGCCCTGTTTTTTAAGGCAGGTACATATTTTTTAAATTATAATTCAGTCACCACTACACCCTTGGTTTCTCCTTTCTCGTTGGTCTTTGGTCGAATGACTGGAGGTGACGTAGAGGGGAGGAGCTATATAGCAACTCTGCTGGGTGAATCCTCTTGCACTTCCTGTAGGGGAGCAGATAATATCCCAGAAGTAATGATGACCCGTGGACTGATCACACAACAGAAGAAAGGAATTTATCAGGTAAGCATAAATTATGTTTTTCCATTTCCCTTCGGCTGAATGACTGGGGGTTATGGGTAAGGGAAGTGACACTTAACAGCTTTGCTGTTGTGCTCTTTGCCTCCTCCTGCTGGCCAGGAGTGAATATCCCACTAGTAATTGGAATGACGTTGTGGACTCTCCATGTCAGGAAAGAAAGAAATTTATCAGGTAAGCATACATTTTATTTTTTCTGCAGCATACGCACATATCCTGTGAATGTCTGTGCACCAATATTCAAACACCATGCATGCTCAGACAGCTGGCAGTGGTATGTATTGCTTCTGAGGATGTAATCTGTGTCATACAATCCACTGCTGATTCTCTGAGAAGGTGTGGTATCTGAATACTGGTGCACTGGCCCTCAGAGGATATGTGCGTATGCTTCAGAAAAACAGTAATAACTTTTACTAGAAGCATTTTTGCTAATGGAAGTATATTTAAAAAATGCTTCTATTTCAAATTGAATTGCATCCATGCACATTTCAATTTTGACCTTTCTATCTCTTTACCATGTCATGTCAGAATAGCAGCAACACTGATCACTCCTCCAGGGTCACAGCATTTAATGCTTCCGCCGTCACTTTACTTGCCTAATAGTTTGTTGCTCCAATCCTGAGGTGCCCCCAGACAAAGAATGTGTTCAAAACAGCAGCTTGTTCCCCTCACAGTTTGCACTGCAGAGTGAATAGGCCAGAGAAAAGAGCACAGCTAATCCGCCACCTAGCTGTAAAAAAAAGTGTTGTGCAGCTGGAGTACTGATTGGAGAACAGTTTAAATAGTTTGGGCTCAATTTATCAATCAAGGGCAGACAGGGGCGTACATATTCGCCTGTGTCCGCCCGAGTTCTCCACTGGCAGTCAGCGGATTTAACATTGCAAACAAGCGCTATTTTGTGCTCGTGTTCAACCCCGCCCCCAGTCATGCGTGGGCAGGAGCTGTCAATCTCCCCTGTCGGACGAGACCAGGGAGATTGACATTCTCCACCTAAGAGGTAGAGAAGAGAGTAGGGAAGCAGTCTGATGACCACTGCTTGATAAATCCTGACTGCAGTTTCTCTTGTGAGAACCTGCAGTCGAAGGGAGGAGAAGGGCTTAATAAATTGAGACCCTTAGCTCACATAAATTATGAGTTTTTAGGTGAGCAGCCAGAGCGCAGGGTCTTAGAATGGCACAGATAGATTAAAAAGTAAATTACATTGCTTCTTCATTTGAAGTGATCAATTTTAACTTTACTGTCCCTTTAAGATTTCCCTCCACTCCGTATCTTTTCTGTACACAAGATAGAAGTGTGATATCTGCTCGGTAGTGAGGTTGCTAAATGCAAAACGGTATGTAAAATAGGGGATCATTATACCCCTACGGAATACACAAACTACAAATACTCTATGGCAAGAGAGAAAATATATAGTTGCGCTGCAAGGTGCAAATAAATTAGCAACTATAAAACAGAATTAAAAAAGATACATTTTAATCTATATCAATAAAAGCAATAAATAAACAAATATTGCACTTGTATGAACACACACAGTGATGAGAAGTGTAGTATAAGAATACACAATACAAATAAATAAAATATAACACATCAATGAAATTAAAAATGAAATAAAAAAACAACTTGATAACTTGTTAAAAATCCATAAATGAAGGCTTCCATAAAATTTCCAATCACTAAACAATGAAGGAGAACCAACAATAAGGTGATAAGTCTTACTTACACAGTGTGGGGGGTTCTGTTATGTCCATCAGTGGTGATTTCTTTCTAGGCAACTTGTCTCCATGTGACGTCTGTGTAGCGTACTGGTATTTTCTTAGCGTTTGTTTAAACACTTCGCACTTTAGTTCCAATACCTACAGGCCTTGACTACAGAAGCCAGTGAGGGTCAAAGTAAAAGAGCAACGCGTTTCAGCCTGTAATCTAAACTTACATTCTTGCATTTCAAATAAAGATAGCAAGAGAACGAAGAAAAATTGATAATAGGAGTAAATTAGAAAGTTGCTTAAAATTGCATGCTGTATCTGAATCATGAAATAATTTTTTTTGGTTCAATGTCCCTTTAAGAGCCGGTTCAATTTTGGTTCAGAACCTTGGTAGTGCTTGCTGATTGGTAGCTAAATGTAGCCTCCAATCAGCAAGCACTACCCATGTGCTGAACCAAAAATGGACCGGCTCCTAACCTTTGCATTCCTGCTTTTTCAAATAAAGATAGCAAGAGAATGAAGAAAAATTGATAATAGGAGTAAATTAGAAGGTTGCTTAAAATTGCATGATCTATCTGAATCATGAAAGAAAAAATGTGGGTTTAGTATCCCTTTAACCAAATTGCCAAAGTGTTGTTAAACAAATATAAGCCTTCAAAGATTGAAAGATTGTAGTATTTTTTAAGTGTATGAAGTATACAATGTGGCTTGTGTGAGGAGATTGATACTAGTAGGTCCTTTAAGGGACAGTCAAGTTAAAAATTTAACTTAAATTGATTGAAAAAAATGATTTAAATAGGGTATGTAATTTTAAACAACTTTCCAATTTACTTATCACCAATTTTGCTTTGTTCTATTGGTATTCATAAGTTGAAAACTAAACCTAGAAAGTTCATATGCTAATTTCTTAGACTTTGAAGGCCGCCTCTAATCTGAAAGCATTTTGACAGTTTTTCATCACTAGAGGGCATTAGTTTATGTGTTTCATATAGATAACATTGAGCTCACGCATGTGAAGCTCCTAGGAGTGAGCACTGATTGGCTAAAATGCAAGTCTGTCAATAGAACTGAAATAAGGGGGCAGTTTGCAGAGGCATAGAAACAAGGTTAATTGCAGAGGTAAAACATGTATTATTATAACTGTGTTGGTTATGCAAAACTGGGGAATGGGTAATAATGGGATTATCTACCTTTTTAAACAACAAACATTCTGGTGTTGACTGTCCCTTTAAATGACAGCAATCTACCACTAATGTGTCCATGCAAGGAATTTTATATTTGTCTGTTTTTGTTGTTTGAAGGCCAAATACAGCTGCTGATACTTGTAACTAGATTGCATCTTCTAAATAAGTCTATATTCTGGCAATATATTGAGCCAACCACTGCTCTCTGTGTGCTTATATACAGAGTTTTATCTCAGGGTAAAAATACGTAGTGCATAAGTAGAATTTGACAGCACTATGGTTTAGATTACATATGAAAAAAATAAATAAATTACGTAATTGTAAAAACGTTAAATTTTTCATAACCATTTCATACAAATAAACCTTTTAAAACAAATCTTGTTGTCAATGCCATCATTGTAAATGCTGGTTATGATATTATTTACCTCATAAAGTGCAGTTTTTATTTGTTTAGTTATATTTGTGTGCGTACACACATCTGAGGAACTTATGATTCCATTTATTTTCTTACCAAAGTATTTAAAGAGCTATAGCTTATTTTCTGATCATGAATAGACAGTGCATTCATAGTAAAAAGCGGACCAGTATACGGATCTCGCTGAAAACATTGTGTTTTCCTCATTTGAAAGCTTTGATTGCACCACTGCCTCCGGTGCGTCTAACTACCCTCCGAATGAGCACTCCTTTTGGATTATGCTTTTATAACCTCTAATTCACTGGAGTGTGCGTATAGAGAGCTATGGGAAGTGTCTGCTTTGAGCTCTTAATAAGTAAATATGTTTTTTTATCAAGATAAGTAAGTTGTATTTTTCTCTTTCTTTTATGAGATGTGGAACACGGTTACACAATTATGGATAACACACTAAAGGGACATGAAACTCAAAACGTTTCTTTCATGATTCAGACAGAGCATACCATTTTTAAAAAGGTTCCAATTTACTTGAGTTATCAAATTTGTTCTTGTGTTCTTCTTTGTTGAAGAGATATGTATATAGGTAGCGTGCACACGTCTGGAGCTGCCATCTATTGCTTTTACTAATGGATAACATTCTTGCAAAGCTGCTTCCATATATACTTGACACGTGCACGCTCCTGAGTTTGCAGCTCTGCATTTGAACAGATTTTACCAAGAAAACGAAGACAATTTGATAGTAGAAGTAAATTGGAAAGTTGTTTAAAATTATACAAACTATCTAAAACATGAACTAAAATGTTGGGGTTTTATGTCTCTTTAACATAGAATATACATAATCCAAATACAAAACAGACAAATCCAGTCTCCAGAATTGTTATAGTTTTAAAAGATAGATAATCCCTTTATTACTCATTCCCCGGTTTTGCACAACCAACACTGTTATATTAATATACTTTTTACCTCTGTGATTACCCTGTATCTAAGCTTCCGCAGACTGCCCCTTACCTCAGTTCTATTAACAGACTTGCATTTTTGTCAATCAGTGCCAACTCATAAATAACTCTACGTGAGTGAGCACCATGTTATCTATATGACACACATGAAATAGCACTGTCTAACACTGAAAAACTGTCAGAATGTCCTGAGATAAGAAGCGGCTTTCAAGGGCTTAAAAATTAGCTTATGAGCCTACCTAGGTGTAGCTTTCAACAAAGCATACCAAGCGAACAAAGAACATTCAATGATAAAAGTTGTTTAAAATGACACGCCCTATCTGAATCTTGGAAGTTTAATTTTGACTAGACTGTCCCTTTAATAGATGCATAATTCCACTTAAACCCTCAAAAAAAAGAAAAAAATGTACTCCCCATCTTCATCCTTTAATCTCAAACAAATGAATTTATGTCTTAAAATGTTTAAAGGGACAGTCAAGTCCAAAAAAAACTTTCATGTTTTAAATAGGGCATGCAATTTTAAACAACTTCCCAATTTACTTTTATCACCAATTTTGCTTTGTTCTCTTGGTATTCTTAGTTGAAAGCTAAAACTAGGAGGTTCATATGCTTATTATTTCTTAGACCTTGAAGACTGCCTCTAATCTGAATACATTTTGACCACTAGAGAGCATTAGTTCACATGTTTCATATAGATAACATTGAGCTCATGCACGTAAAGTGACCTAGGAGTGAGCACTGATTGGCTAAACTGCATGTCTGTCCAAAGAACTGAAATAAGGGGGCAGTCAGCAGAGGCTTAGATACAAGATAATTACAGAGGTAAAACTTGTATTATTATAACTGTGTTGGTTATGCAAAACTGGGGAATGGGTAATAAAGGTATTATCTTTCTTTTTAAACAACAAAAATTCTGGTGTTGACTGTCCCTTTAAGTTTCAGGAGCCCTGGATGTGAGTTTTATATTTTTTAATTTACTAAGGAGTAATGAGCTCAAAGTTCTAGCCATTTTGTACAGCTTGATTATCTATGAAATCATTCTGACACCTCAATAGTTACTCTTTAAAATTTTCTTGGATAAGTTTATGAAAGCTCCAAAATATCTAATAAATATACTCCCCGCTTCCCATTTCTACATGTAATTGTACAATACTCATTTTTATGTTACCTGAAAGTGAGCTCTGGTATAATTTCCCTTGCAGTTTTGCAAGAATGTTTTTAAAGAGACATAAAAAAATAAATCCTTTCATGATTTAAATAGTGTAAAAAAACAAAACAAAAAATCTTTCCAATTTACTTCTATCAAATTGACTTCATTCTCTTGGTATTCTTTGTTAAAAAGCAGGTAGGAAGATGTAGGAACGTGCATGTGACAGGAGCAATATATGGCAGCAGTTTTATAACTGTTAAACATTTGAATACCATGAGTACAAAGTAAATTTGCTAATAGAAGTAAATGTAACTTCTTTTTAAATTGTATGCTCTGTTTTTATTTCTTTAAAAAAGATTGTTGTATAAATAAAATCTGCGTTTTCATGCAATTTGCTATTGAAAATCCCTGTTTCCAAACCTCCCTGTGGGACTCATTTTACGAGTTCTATCAGGGGGGGGTCTACCCGGATTGTAATATGGTGCCTTTTCCCCCATGATGCGCATGCGCCCTTCTTTGAGCCCAGCTACGTAGCGATGGCGTCACTGCACTATCCTCAGTCTATCTCGCTAATACAATCAAAAACGCATGCTCTGCTCCAACACTAAAAGCTGGCAGGATCTACTACATTGATTAACAGTGTGCATGCAAAACTTAATGGAAGCGAATGCGCATGACAAAAATCTCTCATGATTATTTTATGTTGGTGTTACAACAGATCCTTTTCTTCTGTTAAGTGTGATCAGTCCACGGGTCATCATTACTTCTGGGATATTAACTGCTCCCCTACAGGAAGTGCAAGAGGATTCACCCAGCAGAGCTGCATATAGCTCCTCCCCTCTACGTCACTCCCAGTCATTCTCTTGCACCCAGCAACTAGATAGGTCGTGTGAGAGGACTATGGTGATTATACTTAGTTTTATATCTTCAATCAAAAGTTTGTTATTTTAAAATAGCACCGGAGTGTGTTATTACCTCTCTGGCAGAGTTTGAGGAAGAATCTACCAGAGTTTTGCTATGATTTTAGCCGGAGTAGTTAAGATCATATTGCTGTTCTCGGCCATCTGAGGAGTGAGGTAAACTTCAGATCAGGGGACAGCGGGCAGATGAATCTGCATAGAGGTATGTAGCAGTTTTTATTTTCTGACAATGGAATTGATGAGAAAATCCTGCCATACCGATATAATGTCATGTATGTATACTTTACACTTCAGTATTCTGGGAGAATGGTACTTCACTAGAATTACACTGTAAGAAAGACATAAAGCTGTTTAATAACTAGAGATTATGTTTAACGTTTTTGCTGGAATGTAAAATCGTTTTCATTTGCTGAGGTACTGAGTGAATAAATGTTTGGGCACCATTTTTCCACTTGGCAGTTGCTTAAATCTGTTTTTTCTGTCAGTTTCTGTTCTCCCTCACTGCTGTGTGTGTGGGGGAGGGGCGCTTTTACTATGCATCAAATATTTCAGTCAGCAACTCATTGTATTCCCTGCATGATCTGGTTCATCTCTACAGAGCTCAGGGGTCTTCAAAACTTATTTTGAGGGAGGTAATTTCTCTCAGCAGAGCTGTGAGAATTATAGTTTGACTGAAATAAAAACTTTTATTCTGTAATTTGTTTCCTGCTTTCAGAAATTGTTATCTTTGCTAATGGGATTAAACCTTTGCTAAAGTTGTGTTGTTTACAAGGATTGAGGCTATAACTGTTTCAATTTATTAATTTTTAACTGTCATAGATCTTCTGTGCTTCTTAAAGGCACAGTACGTTTTAATATTATTCTATTTGAATTGTATTTCCAAGTTGCAAGTTTATTTGCTAGTGTGTTAAACATGTCTGATTCAGAAGATGATACCTGTGTCATTTGTTGCAATGCCAAAGTGGAGCCCAATAGAAATTTATGTACTAACTGTATTGATGCTACTTTAAATAAAAATCAATCTGTACAAATTGAACAAATTTCACCAAACAACGAGGGGAGAGTTATGCCGACTAACTCGCCTCACGTGTCAGTACCTACATCTCCCGCTCAGAGGGAGGTGCGTGATATTGTAGCGCCGAGTACAGCTGGGCGGCCATTACAAATCACATTACAGGATATGGCTAGTTATGACTGAAGTTTTGGCTAAATTACCAGAACTAAAAGGTAAGCGTGATCACTCTGGGGTGAGAACAGAGTGCGCTGATAATATTAGGGCCATGTCAGACACTGCGTCACAGGTGGCAGAACATGAGGACGGAGAACTTCATTCTGTGGGTGACGGTTCTGATCCAAACAGACTGGATTCAGATATTTCAAATTTTAAATTTAAACTGGAAAACCTCCGTGTATTACTAGGGGAGGTGTTAGCGGCTCTGAATGATTGTAACACAGTTGCAATACCAGAGAAAATGTGTAGGTTGGATAAATATTTTGCGGTACCGACGAGTACTGAGGTTTTTCCTATACCTAAGAGACTTACTGAAATTGTTACTAAGGAGTGGGATAGACCCGGTGTGCCGTTCTCACCCCCTCCGATATTTAGAAAAATGTTTCCAATAGACGCCACCACAAGGGACTTATGGCAAACGGTCCCTAAGGTGGAGGGAGCAGTTTCTACTTTAGCTAAGCGTACCACTATCCCGGTGGAGGATAGCTGTGCTTTTTCAGATCCAATGGATAAAAAGTTAGAGGGTTACCTTAAGAAAATGTTTGTTCAACAAGGTTTTATATTGCAACCCCTTGCATGCATTGCGCCGATCACGGCTGCAGCGGCATTCTGGATTGAGTCTCTGGAAGAGAACATTGGTTCAGCTACTCTGGACGACATTACGGACAGGCTTAGAGTCCTTAAACTAGCTAATTCATTCATTTCGGAGGCCGTAGTACATCTTACTAAACTTACGGCGAAGAATTCAGGATTCGCCATTCAGGCACGCAGGGCGCTGTGGCTAAAATCCTGGTCAGCTGATGTTACTTCTAAGTCTAAATTGCTTAATATACCTTTCAAAGGGCAGACCTTATTCGGGCCCGGGTTGAAAGAGATTATCGCTGACATTACAGGAGGTAAAGGCCATGCCCTGCCTCAGGACAAAGCCAAAGCCAAGACTAGACAGTCTAGTTTTCGTTCCTTTCGTAATTTCAAAGCAGGAGCAGCATCAACTTCCTCTGCACCAAAACAGGAAGGAGCTGTTGCTCGCTACAGACAAGGCTGGAAACCTAACCAGTCCTGGAACAAGGGCAAGCAGACTAGGAAACCTGCTGCTGCCCCCAAAACAGCATGAATTGAGGGCCCCCGATCCGGGATCGGATCTAGTGGGGGGCAGACTTTCTCTCTTCGCCCAGGCTTGGGCAAGAGATGTTCAGGATCCCTGGGCGCTAGAGATAATATCTCAGGGATACCTTCTGGACTTCAAATACTCTCCTCCAAGAGAGAGATTTCATCTGTCAAGATTGTCAACAATCCAGACAAAGAAAGAGGCTTTTCTACGCTGCGTACAAGAGCTCTTGTTAATGGGAGTAATCCATCCAGTTCCACGATCGGAACAGGGACAGGGGTTTTACTCAAATCTGTTTGTGGTTCCCAAAAAAGAGGGAACTTTCAGACCAATCCTGGACTTAAAGATCCTAAACAAATTCCTAAGAGTTCCATCGTTCAAGATGGAGACTATTCGGACAATTTTACCTATGATCCAAGAGGGGTCAGTACATGACCACTGTAGATTTAAAAGATGCTTACCTGCACATACCGATTCACAAAGATCATTACCGGTACCTAAGGTTTGCCTTCCTAGACAGGCATTACCAGTTTGTGGCTCTTCCATTCGGATTGGCTACAGCGCCAAGAATCTTCACAAAGGTTCTGGGTGCTCTTCTGGCGGTACTAAGACCGCGGGGAATCTCGGTAGCTCCATACCTAGACGACATTCTGATACAAGCTTCAAGCTTTCAAACTGCCAAATCTCATACAGAGTTAGTGCTGGCATTTCTAAGGTCACATGGATGGAAGGTGAACGAAAAGAAAAGTTCACTCGTTCCACTCACAAGAGTTCCCTTCCTGGGGACTCTTATAGATTCTGTAGAAATGAAGATTTACCTGACAGAGGACAGGCTATCAAGACTTCAAAGTGCTTGCCGCACTCTTCATTCCATTCAACACCCGTCAGTGGCTCAATGTATGGAGGTAATCGGCTTAATGGTAGCGGCAATGGACATAGTACCCTTTGCACGCTTACACCTCAGACCACTGCAACTGTGCATGCTAGGTCAGTGGAATGGGGATTACTCAGACTTATCCCCTTCTCTGAATCTGGATCAAGAGACCAGAAATTCTCTTCTATGGTGGCTTTCTCGGCCACACCTGTCCAGGGGGATGCCATTCAGCAGACCAGACTGGACAATTGTAACAACAGACGCCAGCCTTCTAGGTTGGGGTGCCGTCTGGAATTCCCTGAAGGCTCAGGGACTATGGAGTCAGGAGGAGAGTCTCCTGCCAATAAACATTCTGGAATTGAGAGCAGTTCTCAATGCCCTCCTGGCTTGGCCCCAGTTGACAACTCGGGGGTTCATCAGGTTTCAGTCGGACAACATCACGACTGTAGCTTACATCAACCATCAGGGAGGGACAAGAAGCTCCCTAGCTATGATGGAAGTATCAAAGATAATTCGCTGGGCAGAGTCTCACTCTTGCCACCTGTCAGCAATCCACATCCCGGGAGTGGAGAACTGGGAGGCGGATTTCTTAAGTGGTCAGACTTTTCATCCGGGGGAGTGGGAACTTCATCCGGAGGTCTTTGCCCAAATACTTCGACGTTGGGGCAAACCAGAGATAGATCTCATGGCGTCTCGACAGAACGCCAAGCTTCCTCGTTACGGGTCCAGATCCAGGGATCCAGGAGCAGTCCTGATAGATGCTCTGACAGCACCTTGGGACTTCAGGATGGCTTACGTGTTTCCACCCTTCCCGTTGCTTCCTCGATTGATAGCCAGAATCAAACAAGAGAGAGCATCAGTGATTCTAATAGCACCTGCGTGGCCACGCAGGACTTGGTATGCAGACCTGGTGGACATGTCATCCTGTCCGCCTTGGTCTCTACCTCTGAAACAGGACCTTCTGATACAGGGTCCCTTCAAACATCAAAATCTAACTTCTCTGAAGCTGACTGCTTGGAAATTGAACGCTTAATTTTATCAAGACGTGGGTTTTCTGAGTCAGTTATTAGTACCTTAATACAGACTAGGAAACCTGTTACCAGAAAGATTTACCATAAGATATGGCGTAAATACCTACATTGGTGTGAATCCAAAGGTTACTCTTGGAGTAAGGTTAGGATTCCTAGGATATTGTCTTTTCTACAAGAAGGTTTAGAAAAGGGTTTTTCTGCTAGTTCATTAAAGGGACAGATCTCAGCTCTGTCCATTCTGTTACACAAACGTCTGTCAGAAGTTCCTGACGTCCAGGCTTTTTGTCAGGCTTTGGCCAGGATTAAGCCTGTGTTTAAAACTGTTGCTCCACCATGGAGTTTAAACCTTGTTCTTAATGTTTTACAGGGCGTTCCGTTTGAACCCCTTCATTCCATTGATATAAAGTTGTTATCTTGGAAAGTTCTATTTTTAATGGCTATTTCCTCGGCTCGAAGAGTCTCTGAATTATCAGCCTTACATTGTGATTCTCCTTATTTGATTTTTCATTCGGATAAGGTAGTCCTGCGTACTAAACCTGGGTTCTTACCTAAGGTAGTTACTAACAGGAATATCAATCAAGAGATTGTTGTTCCTTCTTTATGCCCAAATCCTTCTTCAAAGAAGGAACGTCTACTGCACAACCTGGATGTAGTCCGGGCTCTAAAATTTTACTTGCAGGCAACTAAGGAATTCCGACAAACGTCTTCTCTGTTTGTCATTTACTCTGGGCAGAGGAGAGGTCAAAAAGCTTCCGCTACCTCTCTTTCTTTTTGGCTTCGTAGCATAATTCGTTTAGCTTATGAGACTGCTGGACAGCAGCCCCCTGAAAGAATTACAGCTCATTCTACTAGAGCTGTGGCTTCCACTTGGGCCTTCAAGAATGAGGCCTCTGTTGAACAGATTTGCAAGGCTGCAACTTGGTCTTCGCTTCATACTTTTTCCAAATTTTACAAATTTGACACCTTTGCTTCATCGGAGGCTATTTTTGGGAGAAAGGTTCTTCAGGCAGTGGTTCCTTCTGTATAAAGAGTCTGCCTATCCCTCCCGTCATCCGTGTACTTTTGCTTTGGTATTGGTATCCCAGAAGTAATGATGACCCGTGGACTGATCACACTTAACAGAAGAAAACATAATTTATGCTTACCTGATAAATTCCTTTCTTCTGTAGTGTGATCAGTCCACGGCCCGCCCTGTTTTTAAGGCAGGTAAATATTTTTTAATTTATACTCCAGTCACCACTTCACCCTTGGCTTTTCCTTTCTCGTTGGTCCTTGGTCGAATGACTGGGAGTGACGTAGAGGGGAGGAGCTATATGCAGCTCTGCTGGGTGAATCCTCTTGCACTTCCTGTAGGGGAGCAGTTAATATCCCAGAAGTAATGATGACCCGTGGACTGATCACACTACAGAAGAAAGGAATTTATCAGGTAAGCATAAATTATGTTTTTAGGGGCTGTCTAGAGTGACATCACATTTGAAATAAAGTGAATCATTTTAAACTATATCGAAGCTTTGTTTATATATAAAAATGTCTATTTTATTGTGCTTAAGTTAAACAATATATATGATTTGCTTGACAGAGGTTAATAGGTTTATTTAGTGTTGGCAATGTGGGGGGACGGTGGTTTAGATGTTAATAGGTTTTTATTTAGTGTTGGCGATGTGGGGGGACGGCGGTTTAGATGTTAATAGGTTTTTATTTAGTGTTGGCGATGTGGGGGGACGGTGGTTTAGATGTTAATAGGTTTTTATTTAGTGTTGGCGATGTGGGGGGACGGCGGTTTAGATGTTAATAGGTTTTTATTTAGTGTTGGCGATGTGGGGGGACGGTGGTTTAGATGTTAATAGGTTTTTATTTAGTGTTGGCGATGTGGGGGGACGGCGGTTTAGATGTTAATAGGTTTTTATTTAGTGTTGGCGATGTGGGGGGACGGTGGTTTAGATGTTAATAGGTTTTTATTTAGTGTTGGCGATGTGGGGGGACGGCGGTTTAGATGTTAATAGGTTTTTATTTAGTGTTGGCGATGGGGGGGGGGCGGCGGCAGTTTAGATAACTTTGTTTCGGCATATTCCTTATGTTTAGTTAAATCCTCTTTCGGATTAATTCGTTATTTCGAATCCATTCTTTATTCGTATTCATTATTCTATTCTATGCTTTATAATAGAATAATTAATATGAATAACGAATGGATCCGAAAAATGATTTAACTTAACATAACGAATATGCCGAAACTAAATTATTTAACTAATGAAAACGAAACAAAACAATTTTTTTTCGATGTGCACGTCTATTTTATAATTGTTTAAATAGGTTATATATTGTGCAAAATTGCTGAGATCTAGTGCTCCAAAGTGTATAACATTGTTGAAAGCATTCTTGCAAAACTGCTGCCATATAGTGCTCCTGACACAAGCACTCTACCTACCTAGGTATGCTTTAAAAAAAAAAAAAAATACTATGAGACTTAAAGGGACACTAAACCTAAATTTTGTCTTTCACGATTCAGATAGAGCATGCAATTTTAAGCAACTTTCTAATTTACTCTTATTATAATTTTTTCTTCGTTCTCTTGCTATCTTTATTTAAAAAGCAGGAATGTGATGCATAGGGGCCAGCCCATTTTTGGTTGAGAACCTGGGTTATGCTTGCTTATTGGTGGATAAATGTAAGCCTACAATAAGCAAACGCTATCCATGGTGCTGAACCTAAAACGGTCTGGCTGCTAAGATTTACATTCCCGCTTTTAAAATAAAGATAGCAAGAGAACGAAGACAAATTGATAATAGGAGTAAATTAGAAAGTTGCTTAAAATGTAATGCTCTATCTGAATCATGAAAGAATAAATTTGGGTTCAGTGTCCCTTTTAAAGGGATATGAAACCCATTTTTTTCTTTCATGAGTCAGATAGAGCAGGCAATTTTCAACAACTTTTTAATTTACTCCTATTATCAACTTTTCTTTGTTCTCTTGGTATCTTTATGTGAAAAGCACACATGTAAGCTTAGGAGCCTGCCCATTTTGGTTCAGCGCCTAGGTAGTGCTTGCCGAATGCTGGCTAAATGTAGATTTAGTAAATTTGATAAGAGAAATAAATTGGACCGTTTTTTTTTTATTATTTGTATTCTCTTTATTTTGGATTTTATGTCTCTTTTAAACAGTAAATAAATACTAGATATAGTGATGTAATTAAAAAAGTGGTAGTATTGAAACAGCATGCTGGGATTAAATGGCCCCTGTATACTTTTGACTTCCACGTCTCTAACTAATATACAGTTATTTTTATACATACTTTTTCCCCCTCTAAATCACTGCTTTATTCAGAGGGGAGTAATACTCTGGAGACATTGACATTTCTGCTTGATAAAGACGCTCACTGTAAGTAATGTGTTTGCTTTTCTATCCCCTTTTTGATACAGTGGTGGAAATTGTGGATTGTACACAATGCAGAGCTTTAGAATTTTGTATACTCAAGACAGCAGCTCCCTCTTGACAAATGTGTTTCAATCTTTCTACTGTTTACATCATAGTTTGAGCTACCGGTCGCCTCCTGTGTGATCGGTGCTGACACGTGCAGCTAGTTTGAGAGCAAAGGGTAATGAGTGGGGGTGGTGTATGAAATAACATGCAATCATTTCCACCATGGTACCTACACATGAAGATAAACACACAGCATCGTCTCACGTATGCACTCTCACACTACCGTTTTGTTTAGTTTCAGACGTCCCATTGTATTCGCATTCACATGAATTTTGCTACTGTGCACAATACTTGGCTTTCTCCAGGTTGCCTAAGGTCAGAGCAGTGAGTCAGCACAGGGCACTGTTCTTTCACAGGCTTATGCCACATTTTTGTGTAGGACCTTGCTGTAGTATCCTGTAGATTAATACTGTAACCTGGCACAGCGCTTTGCCTCCTGTGGGAGGCATTAACCCCTTAAGGACCGGGCATTTCAGACAAAAACTTCCCCAAAAGACCAGAGGATTTTTTTTAGCATTTTTGCCATCACTACATTTAAACAGAAATAGAGCCTCTCTTTTTTTTTTTTTTTACCTATCAAAACTATATATATTTTTTTAGTAGACAACCCAAAGTATTGATCTAGGCCCATTTTGGTATATTTCATGCCACTATTTCACCACCAAATGCGATTAAATTAAAAAAATCGTTCCCTTTTTCACAATTTTAGGTTTCTCACAGAAATGATTTACAAACCGCTTGTGCAATCCTGGCACAAATGGCTGTAAATTATTCTCTGGGATCCACTTTGTTCAGAAATAGTAGACATATATATATATATATATGGCTTTGGCATTGCTTTTAGGTAATTAGAAGGCGCACCACACTTGTATTATGCTCAGCAGTGAAGGGGTTAATTAGGTAGCTTGTAGGATTAATTTTACCTTTTTTGTAGAGATCAGCCTCCCACTTGACACATCCCACTCCCTGATTCCTCCCTGACCCCTCTTAAACAGCTCTCTTCCCTCTCTCACTCCCCAAAGTTGATCCCCATCTTAGCTAATGGCAGAAAGTCTGCCAGTATAAAAATAAGTTTTTTTTTTTTTTTAAATGTTTTCTGCAGGGTAGCATCCCCCCCCCCCAAACAGCTCTCTAACCCTCCACCCACTACCTTTTTGCGGCCATCTTATTATTATTATCGGTTATTTGTAGAGCGCTAACAGATTCCGCAGCGCTAATCTTAGGTACTGAGTTTGCTGCAAAATAGCCATTAAAAAAAATAATATATATATAAATAATATCCTTTTCTCTGTAGTGTAACTGCCCCCCCTCAATACCCAAACCCCCCTCCCAGATCCCTTTTTGTCAAATGATCCCACATATGATCTCCTTCATTGCCCCTCCTCCCCCCTCCATGACGCAACATAAATTTTTTTTTCTTCCCTTGTACCATGGCCGAGCGGTCCCACCCACTCCCGCCCCCCTTCCGCCTCCTCCAGCGATGGGCCGGCCTCCCTCCTTACGCTCCCGTCCCACCAACGCCAGAATTGTTGTTGTTTAAAAAGATAGATAATCCTTTTATTACCCATTCCCCAGTTTGCATAACAAACACAGTTATAATAATACATGTTTTACCTCTGTAATTACCTTGTATCTAAGCCTCTGTGAACTGCCCCCTTATTTCAGTTCATTTGACAGTAAATTAACGTGCGTGAGCTCAATGTTATCTATGTGAAACACATGAACTAACGCCCTCTAGTGGGGAAAATCGGTCAAAATGCATTCCGATTAGAGGCGGCCTTCAAGGTCTAAGAATATAGCATACCAACCTCCTAGGTTTAGCTTTGAACTAAGAATACCAAGAGAACAAAGTAAAATTTGTGATAAAAGTAAATTGGAAAGTTGTTTAAAAATTACATGCCCTGTCTGAATCATGAAAGTTTATTTTGGACTTGACTTTCCCTTTAAGAGTTTGCCCATTTTTGGTTCAGAACCTGGGTAGCACTTGCTGATTGGTGGCTACAATTTTATAATAGGAGTAAATTACAAAGTTGCATAAAATTGCATGCTCTGAATCATTAAAGGAAAAAAAAAAAAAAGGGTTTTGTGTCCCTGTAAAGAATATTTGCATGGCAGGGAGACCCTTGGTTAGTCTGACACATTTTACCTATAGGATGTATTTTTTTTACTCTAAATTTTATTTTCCTCCCTTCCACCTAACTTTATAAATGTTTATTAAATTCATAGGGTGCATAGCCAAGAAGTTTAAAGTCTCTACTGTGAATCTGCTGCTGTTATCTCACTGTTTGTACTTGTACTGCTGTTTTGTTACTTATTATTATTTAAGCTCTCTGCTACATTTCTAGAAAGAAACTAACCGTGTATTTAATGCCACTAACTTCAAAAATAATTTCTTATCTAAATGTCATGTTTTTGTTTAATCAAATAATATCAATAATCAAAATATATTGTCCATAGTACTATAAGAACATACAAGTACAGTAAATGAACACACACACTTAATTTTTAAAATAATTACCATTTAGTGATGGTAAACATTGCACCGTTCCTCTGCCCGCATCTCATACTTTATTTAGCTGATTGATGCCGATTCCGGCTTCATCCAATCGTTGCATGCCCCCTTTGGCATCTAGCTTGTGAGGCACGCAACAATTGTATGAATCCAGATATGAAAAACACATTTTTCTTTCATGATACAGATAGAGCATGCAATTTTAAGCAACTTAATGATTTATTCCTGTTATCATTTTTTTCTTAGTTTTCTTGTTATCTTTATTTAAAAAGCAGGAATGTAAAGCTCAAGAGCCGGCCCATTTTTGGTTCAGAACCTAAGTTGTACTTGCTTATTGGTTTGCTAAATGTAGACACCAATAAGCAAACGCTATCCAGGGTGCTGAACCTAAAATGGTCTGGCTCCTAAGCTTTACATTTCTGCTTTTTAAATAAAGATAGCAAGAAAAAGAAGAAAAATTAATAGTAAAAAGTTGCTTAAAATTGCATGCTTTATCTGAATCATGAAAGAAAAAATTTGGACTCAGTATCCCTTTAACTTGCTGTTGCTGGGTCACAGCTTCATAAATGGGAACTATAAATTCCAGATAAAATGCAGATATAACTTAAAAGGACACTGAATTTTTTTTCTTTTGTGATTCAGATAGAGCATGCAATTTTAAGCAACTTTCTAATTTTCTCCTATTATCACATTTTCTTCATTCTTTTGGTATCTTTATTTGAAAAGCAAGAATGTAAGTTTAGATGCCAGCCCATTTTTGGTGAAAAACCTGGGTTGTTCTTGCTGATTGGTGGAAAATGGTCTGATCCAGGGTCCGATCCAAAGTTGGCTGGCTCCTTAGCTTAGGTGCCTTCTTTTTCAAATAAAGATAGCAAGAGAACAAAGAAAATTTGATAATAGGAGTAAATTAGAAAGTTGCTTAAAATTGCATGCTCTATCTGAATCACAAAAGAAAAAATTGGGTTCAGTGTTCCTTTAACAAAACTCTGGAAATAAAAGCATTAAAATGAGGTGGAGGTTCTACATTATAATAGCGGAGTAGTTTTAGGTTGCAGGCTTTTTAGGACACTGAGGTCCCTTTGTTAGATGTATAATTTCAGCATCACTGTAGCTTGTCTCCTGTGTCTAAACGCCTAACACAGTACCTTTATTTACTTAGCTCATTGTGGCTAAACTCTGCCATAGCTGTAATTATGGACTGCACCATGACAAGTTTTACATTCAGCTGCTTGAGGGTGACAAAGAATTAGATTGATCATTTTACTTCTAGTCTAGAAAAAATTGCCACGTGTCTGTGAAGGCTGCAATAGAAAGGGTACCTAGATTTTAAAGGGACATTGAAGTTAGTATTAAACTTTAAAGGGACACTGTACCCAAATTTTTTCTTTTGTGATTCAGATAGAGCATGCAATTTTAAGCAACTTTCTAATTTACTCCTATTATCAATTTTTCTTCGTTCTCTTGCTGTCTTTATTTGAAAAAGAAGGCATCTAAGCTTTTTTTTTGGTTTCAGTACTCTGGACAGCACTTTTTTTTATTGGTGGATGACTTTATCCACCAATCAGCAAGGACAACCCAGGTTGTTCACCAAAAATGGGCCGGCATCTAAACTTACATTTTTGCATTTCAAATAAAGATACCAAGAGAATGAAGAAAATTTGATAATAGGAGTAAATTAGAAAGTTGCTTAAAATTTCATGCTCAATCTGAATCACGAAAGAAACATTTTGGGTACAGTGTCCCTTTAATGATTTGAAAAGAGTATACAATTTAAAGGGACAGTAAACTTAAAAGTGAATATAAATTTTGATGATAAAGTGCCCGGTTTTTAAAAATTCGATAAAAACAGGGGCACTTTAATTCATCAAAATTTACATTTCACTTGTGTTGTGAAAATACTTACCTTCTTGACAGCTGCTGCATCGCTTCCTCCGTCCGTCGCAAAGCCTCTGGAGCTGGAGTGGCTGTCAAGATTAAAAGTTAAGTATTTTCACAACACAAGTGAAATTTAAATTTTGATGAATTAACCCCTTAACCACCAAGGACGTTCCTGGCACGTCCTCTGGGGTTTAAAGCGTTGGAAGCGATTGTGCTTGCTTCCAGCCGCTTTCAAGATATTGCAGTGATGCCCCGATATTGAGGCATCACTGCAATACCTTTTTTACCCACCGATGCAGAGGGGAGCGGGATCGCGCATGGGGTGTAAGCGGGAGCGCTCACAGGGGCAGGAACGGGTGGGACCGCTACACTATGGAACACTAAATATAATGTAATATGCAGGGAGAGGGTAACAAGCTACCCCAACCTTATGTCTCTGCACCCTTAACCTATAGACTGTGAGCTCTCCGGAGCAGGGCCCTCTTCCTCCTGTACTAGATTTGTTTAGTTTTGTTATGGTTTGTATTTTATCACAAATCTTTGTCATTGTATACCCCTATCATTGTACCCAGCGCTACGGAATTTGGCGGCGCTTTACAAATAAATGATAATAATTATAATCTGAGCACAGGAGCCGCTCAAACAGTATTGCAGTGATGCCTCGATGTTGAGGCATCCTGCAATACTGTTCCTGACTGCTGGGCTCCATTTTGATCGCTCCCACGGAGCTATCACTTCCGGTTTGTCAGGGTGCCAGGAATCAGACTGAGACGAGAAGTGCAAAAATAATCACACCTTTATTAATAGCAAAAAATAATAAAAAGTCCACAAGTCAAATAACAAGCCAGGAATCAAAACCAGAGCTGATAGTCAGACGAGCCGAGTCAGGAGCCAAAGCGAATAGTCAGACGAGCCGGATTCAGGAACAAGGAAAACAGCAGAGTCAGGAACAAGCCAGGGATCAGGAACCAGGAAGGACGTCAGGCAGCCAGGTAATACACAAGAACTCTCACAAACAGGTCTGAGACAACGCAAAGGCAAAGCATACTGAACAGAGGCCCTTTTATATATATATATATATATATATATATATATATATATATATATATATATATATAATAATAAGTGATGACATCACAATTCTGAGACTGCATCCTGTCTCACATGGATGATGCACACCAGTCTGGCCATAAAAGGAAGTGCAGGAATTGAGCAGCATCCCCCACAATGCACCATAGTCAGGAAGAGAGGTGAGTAAAATGGCTGCCAGCAGCACACGGCAAACACAACAGGGAAAAAACCCTGACAGTACCCTCCCCTCAACGACGCCTCCCCCGTGGGAGGACAAAAGGCTTATTGGGGAAACGGGCATGGAAGGCACGGAGGAGGGCGGGAGCATGAACATCAGAGGAGGGAACCCAAGAACGCTCCTCCGGACCGTAGCCTCTCCAGTGTACCAAATACTGTACACGGCCCTTGGACATACGAGAGTCAATAATGCTGCTGACTCCTCATGGTTGTCAACAAAGATAGGACGGGGACGAGGCAACACAGTGGTAAACCTATTACAAACCAATGGTTTCAAGAGGGAGACATGAAAAACATTGGAGATGCGCATAGCAGGAGGAAGGTCAAGAGCGTAGGCCACAGGATTAACCCGTCGGAGTATTCGAAAAGGACCAAAATAACGGGGAGCCAATTTATTGGAAGGCACACGAAGGTTCAAGTTGCGGGAGGACAACCAAACGCTCTCACCAACCTGGTAGGAAGGTGCGGGCAGACGCCTACGATCAGCCTGGAAATTTTGGCGCTGCATAGAACGATTAAGGCAATCCTGAATCTGCACCCACGTGGAACGGAGTTGCCAGAGATGCTCCTCCAAAGCCGGAATACCCTGAGACATGAATGAATCGGGCAACAAGGATGGTTGAAACCCATAATTCTCCATGAACGGGGATATCTTGGAGGAAGCATTAATAGCACTATTATGAGCAAACTCTGCCCAAGGTAACAGTTCAGACTAATTATTGTGATGATCTGAGACATAGCAACGGAGGAACTGTTCCAGAGCTTGATTAGACCGTTCAGCAGCCCCATTGGATTGAGGGTGATATGCAGAGGAGAAGGAAAGCTGGATCCCCATTTGAGCACAAAAGGAACGCCAAAATCTGGAGACAAACTGGCTACCCCGGTCCGACACTATCTCCTTGGGTAACCCATGTAAACGGAAGACCTCCCGGGCAAAAATTGAAGCAAGCTCCTGAGCGGTAGGCAACTTCATCAAGGGAATGCAATGTGACATTTTAGAAAAACGGTCAACCACCATAAGGATAACAGTATTGCCATTGGAAACAGGGAGCTCGACAATGAAGTCCATGGAAAGATGTGTCCAAGGACGCTCACCATTAGCAATAGGTTGAAGAAGACCCACAGGAAGACGTCGAGGAGTCTTATTCTGTGCACAAACAAGAGTTAAATTCTTGTGGTCAGTAAGAATGAGCACTGGCACGCTAGTACCCTTGAGAAGATGCCTCCATTCCTTAAGTGCCAGAATTATGGCCAGTAATTCCCTGTCGCCAATTTCATAATTGCACTCCGCTGGAGACAATTTCTTAGAGAAGAAACCACACGGATGCAAGGAACCGTCAGGCGTAGGACGTTGAGACAAGAGGGCACCTACTCCAGTCTCAGACGCATCGACCTCAAGAACGAAAGGCAGGACAGGGTTAGGATGAGCCAGAACTGGAGCGGCAGCAAAGGCAGTCTTAAGACTATCAAAGGCCTTAATGGCAGTAGGTGACCAATGGAGTGGATCATTCTCTTTACGGGTCATGTCTGTGATAGGTTTGACCAAGGAAGAAAAGTTTTTAATAAACTTTCTATAGTAATTGGCGAACCCCAAAAAACGTTGAATAGACCGAAGACCAACTGGGCGAGGTCACTGCAGAACTGCAGATAACTTGTCAGAATCCATGGAGAACCCTGCAACGGAGATAACATAACCTAGGAAGGTTACTTGAGTCTGATGGAACTCACATTTCTCGAGTTTACAAAACAGGCCGTTCGCACGTAGTCTCTGAAGAACCCGTGTAACATCAGAACGATGAGCCTCAAGTGTGGGTGAGTGTATGAGGATGTCGTCTAAGTACACCACAACACACTATTGCAACATATCTCGTAGGACATCATTAATACATTTCTGAAAAACAGCAGGAGCATTACATAGGCCAAAGGGCATTACAAGATACTCATAATGCCGGTTCCTGGTGTTAAATGCTGTTTTCCAATCGTGGCCCTCCTTAATCCGAATGAGATTGTACTCTCCTCTCAAATCAAGTTTAGTAAAGACCGTAGCTCCCTTGAGGCGGTCAAAGAGTTCCGTAATGAGCGGAATAGGGTAAGCATTCTTAATGAAAAGAGGAAAAAGGAATGCAGAGTCTTCAAGGTAGATGAAATAAGGTATTTATTAGGAGCAGGCTTATCGTCAGACACAGGTAAGCTCCTATCTAAGCATTCTTAATGGTAAGACGATTAAGACCCCTATAATCGATACATGGTCCTAACTCTCCACCCTTTTTCTTCACAAAGAAGAAGCCAGCCCCTGCAGGAGAGCAGGATTTGCGGATGATCCCCCGCGACAGAGCATCGGCAACATACTCCTCCATAGCACAATTCTCTGCAACAGACAGAGGGTACACCCGGCCCCGAGGAGGAATGGCTCCGGGTTGCAGGTCTATGGCACAATCGTAAGACCGGTGAGGAGGCAACGTACCGGCACGCACCTTGTCAAACACGTCTAGGAACTCTCGGTACTCCTCTGGCAATTGAGATACCGAAGAAGTGCACAAGACTTTAACTGGTTTCCGAAGACAAGTGGAAATACATTGTGGGGACCACGACAAAATTTCGGACCTGCGCCAGTCGAGACTGGGATTGTGCTTTTGGAGCCAGGGATAACCCAGAACAACCGGAAAATGCGGAGAGTTTATCACCTGGAACTGGAGGGTTTCAAAATGGAGAGCCCCAACAGCCATGGACAACGGAGCTGTTTCGTGAGTAACGAGTGCGGGCTGAAGGGGCCTGCCATCAATGGCCTCAATAGCAAGCGGAACGGACCGAGGCAAAACAGGAATGGAGTGCTTTGAAACAAAAGCACTGTCAATGAAATAGCCCGCAGCACCGGAGTCAATAAGAGCCTGGGTGACTATGGAGGAGTCCACCCAGGAAAAAACAACCGTGACCAAAGGTTTCTCCTTAAGCGGTTCCGGGGACGAGGATAAACCTCCCAAGGTCTGCCCCCAACAGGATCTTAGGTGTGTAGGACAAGACTTCAAAAGGTGGCCCTGTAACCCACAATAGAGGCAGAGCCCCTCCCTCCTCCTAAAGGCCCTCTCCGCCGTGGAGAGACACGTGAATCCCAGCTGCATCGTCTCAGCAGTACCTGGTGACTCGGGACCAGGAGGCATGGGTGGGAACGAATACGTAGGAGACAACGGAACAGGAGGCTTCCGCAAGCGCTCCTTGAAAGAGGGCCTCTCTCTGAGTCTGATGTCAATTAGGATCAAAAAAGACACCAATGCCTCGGGATCCTCTGGTAAATCTCTGGCAGCAGCTTCGTCTTTAATCGCATCAGAGAGCCCATGAAAGAAGGCTGCAACAAGGGCTTCATTGTTCCAACCTACCTCTGCGGCAAGCGTACGGAACTCAATAGCATACTGAGCAACAGATCTTGTACCTTGCTGAATGGGCATTTACTTTGAGATGTTACCTCAGGCGTTTCCCTCTGACAGAGCTAAGGTGGGATTTCTCATCTCGTTACTCTCTGACACAGCTCTTGCCTGAGCTAATCCCTTGTGGGAGACTAATAAACCTGTGATTTCAAATTACCCTGAATTTGTGGCCTCCTTTCGAAGGGTATTTGATGTTCCGGCTCGCTCCTCCTCTGCTGCTAAACGACTCATGTCCATTCAGCAAGGTACAAGATCTGTTGCTCAGTATGCTATTGAGTTCTGTATGCTTGCTGTAGAGGTTGGTTGGAACAATGAAGCCCTTGTTGCTGCCTTCTTTCATGGGCTCTCAGATGCGATTGAAGACGAAGTTGCTACCAGAGATTTACCAGAGGATCTCGAGGCATTGGTGTCTTTTTTTTTATCCTAATTGACATCAGACTCAGAGAGAGGCCCTCTTTTAAGGAGCGCTTGCGGATGCCTCCTGTTTTGTTGTCTCCTACTTGTTCGTTCCCACCCATGCCTCCCTCTCCTCCCATGCCTCCTGGTCCCGAGTCACCAGGTACTGCTGAGCCGATGCAGTTGGGATTCACACGTCTCTCTTTAGGAGGAGGGAGGGGCTCTGCCTCTATTGTGGGTTACAGGGCCACCTTTTGAAGTCTTGTCCTACACGGCCGGGAAACGCTCACACCTAAGGTCCTGTCGGGAGCAGACCTTGGGTGGTTTATCCTTGTCCCCGGAACCACTTAAGGAGAAACCTTTGGTCATGGTTGTCCTTTTCTGGATGGACTCCTCCATAGTCACCCAGGCTCTTGTTGACTCCGGTGCTGCGGGCTATGTCATTGACAGTGCTTTTGTATCAAAGCACTCCATTCCTGTTTTGCCTCGGTCCGTTCCGCTTGCTATTGAGGCCATTGATGGCAGGCCCCTTCAGCCCGCACTCATTACTCACGAAACTGCTCCGTTGTACATGGCTGTTGGGGCTCTCCATTTTGAAACCCTCCAGTTCCAGGTGATAAACTCTCCGCATTTTCCGGTTGTTCTGGGTTATCCCTGGCTCCAAAAGCACAATCCCAGTCTCGACTGGCGCAGGTCCGAAATTTTGTCATGGTTCCCGCAATGTATTTCCACTTGTCTTCGGAAACCAGTTAAAGTCTTGTGCACTTCTTCGGTATCTCAATTGCCAGAGGAGTACAGAGAGTTCCTAGGCGTTTTTGACAAGGTACGTGCCTGTACGTTGCCTCTTTACCGGTCTTACGATTGTGCCATAGACCTGCAACCCGGAGCCATTCCTCTTCGGGGCCCTCTGTATGTTGCAGAGAATTGTGCTATGGAGGAGTATGTTGCTGATGCTCTGTCGTGGGGGATCATCCGCAAATCCTGCTCTCCTGCAGGGGCTGGCTTCTTCTTTGTGAAGAAAAAGGGTGGAGAGTTAGGACCATGTATCGATTATAGGGGTCTTAATCGTCTTACCATTAAGAATGCTTACCCTATTCCGCTTATTACGGAACTCTTTGACCGCCTACGGTCTTTACTAAACTTGATTTGAGAGGAGCGTACAATCTCGTTAGGATCAAGGAGGGCCACGAATGGAAAACAGCATTTATCACCAGGAGCGGGCATTATGAGTATCTTGTAATGCCCTTTGGCCTATGTAATGCTCCTGCTGTTTTTCAGGAATTTATTAATTTTGTCCTACGAGATATGTTGCAATAGTGTGTTGTGGTGTACTTAGACGACATCCTCATTCACTCACCCACACTTGAGGCTCATCGTTCTGATGTTACACGGGTTCTTCAGAGACTACGTGAGAACGGCCTGTTTTGTAAACTCGAGAAATGTGAGTTCCATCAGACTCAAGTAACCTTCCTAGGTTATGTTATCTCCGTTGCAGGGTTCTCCATGGATTCTGACAAGTTATCTGCAGTTCTGCAGTGACCTCGCCCAGTTGGTCTTCGGTCTATTCAACGTTTTTTGGGGTTCGCCAATTACTATAGAAAGTTTATTAAAAACTTTTCTTCCTTGGTCAAACCTATCACAGACATGACCCGTAAAGAGAATGATCCACTCCATTGGTCACCTACTGCCATTAAGGCCTTTGATAGTTTTAGGACTGCCTTTGCTGCCACTCCAGTTCTGGCTAATCCTAACCCTGTCCTGCCTTTCGTTCTTGAGGTCGATGCGTCTGAGACTGGAGTAGGTGCTCTCTTGTCTCAACGTCCTACGCCTGACGGTTCCTTGCATCCGTGTGGTTTCTTCTATAAGAAATTGTCTCCAGCAGAGTGCAATTATGAAATTGGCGACGGAATTAATGGCCATAATTTTGGCACTCAAGGAATAAAGGCATCTTCTCGAGGGTACTAGCGTGCCAGTGCTCATTCTTACTGACCACAAAACTTTAACTTATCTATCTGAAGCAAAACGTTTGTCGCCCCGACAGGCCAGATGGGCGCTATTTTTGTCTCGGTTTAATTATGTGGTCTCCTACCTGCCTGGTAGTAAGAATGTTAGGGCTGATGCCCTCTCTCGATAATTTTCGCCTCTGTCCAATGGCGAATTATGGGTTTCAGTCATCCTTGTTGCCCGATTCATTCATGTCTCAGGGTATTCCGGCTTTAGAGGAGCATCTCCGGCAACTCCGTTCCACGTGGGTGCAGATTCAGGATTGCCTTCATCGTTCTATGCAGCGCCAAAAGTTCCAGGCTGATCGTAGGCGTCTGCCCGCGCCTTTCTACCAGGTTGGTGAGAGAGTTTGGATGTCCTCCCGCAACTTGAACCTTCGTGTGCCTTCCAATAAATTGGCTCCCTGTTATGTTGGTCCTTTTCGAATACTCCGACGGGTCAATGCTGTGGCCTTTGCTCTTGACCTTCCTCCTGCAATGCGCATCTGCAATGTGTTTCATGTCTCCCTTTTGAAACCATTGTTTTGTTATCGGTTTACCACTGTGTTGCCTCGTCCCCGTCCTATTTTGTTGACAACCATGAGGAGTATGAGGTCAGCAGCATTATTGACTCTCGTAGGTCCAGGGGCCGGCTACAGTATTTGGTTCACTGGAGGAGCTACGGTCGGGAGGAGCGTTCATGGGTTCCCTCCTCTGATGTTCATGCTCTTGCCCTCCTCCGTGCCTTCCATGCCCGTTTCCCCAATAAGCCTTTTGTCCTCCGTGGGGGAGGGGTCATTGAGGGGAGGGTACTGTCAGGGTTTTTTCCCTGTTTTGTTTGCCATGTGCTGCTGGCAGCCATTTTACTGACCTCTCTTGCTGACTTTGGTGCATACTGTGTGAAGCTGCTCATTTCCTGCACTTCCTTTTATGGTCAGACTGTTGTACATCATCCGTGTGAGACAGGATGCAGTCTCAGAATTGTGATGTCATCACTTATTATTTAAAGGGCCTCTGTTCAGTATGCTTTGCCCTTGCGTGGTCTCAGACCTATTTATGAGAGCTCCTGTGTATTACCTAGCTGTCTGACGTCCCTCCTGGTTCCTGATCCCTGGCTTGTTCCTGATTCTGCTGTTCTCCTTGTTCCTGATTCCGGCTCGTCTGACTATTCACTTTGGCTCCTGACTCGGCTCGTCTGACTACCAGCTCTGGTTTTGACTCCTGTTATTTGACTTGTGGACTTTTTATTATTTTTTTGTTATTAATAACGGTGTGATTATTTTTGCACTTCTCGTCTCAGTCGGATTCCTGTCACCATGACAGTTGCTCCAGCTGTCATTGCTGCTGAAGGGTGGGTAATGCCTCAGCTCCAGAGGCCAGATATCCCACCCTTCACAGCAAATCCGGGCATAAATGTGGATGTGGCAGGATTTAGCCCCCAGCAGTTTATGGAGGTGTTTCTGGGCCATGATGTATTGTGGAACATTGTCGAACAATCTAATTTATATGCCCATCAGTTCCGTGCTGCAAAGCAGCAATGGGCCCCCGTCGATGTGCCAGAATTTAAAAAATTCTGGGCATTGACTATGCTGATGGGCATCATAAAGAAACTCTCCATTCACTCCTACTGGAGCAGTTAGCCCCATTTGCTCTACCCCCATTTTCTTCCAAAGTATGTTGTGGAAGAGGTATGAAATGTTTCTACATTTCATGCACTTCAGCGACAACAGCCTGTGCCCCCCTAGGGAGCATCCCCAGTTTGACAGGCTGTATAAAATCCGCCCACTGATTACCCACTTTGCTGCCAGGTTTGCAGAGGCTTATACACCTGGAAGGAATATATGCGTGGATGAATCCCTGATGAAATATAAGGGAAGGGTGGGATTCAAGCAGTATATTCCTTCCAAGCGCTCCAGATATGGAGTAATGGTATATAAGCTATGTGAGAGCGAGAGTGGGTATATTCAGGCCTTCCGGGTGTATGAGGAAAAGGATAGTCACCTTGACCCTACAGGTTGGCCAGAACATATGGGAACCACTGGCAAGATTGTATGGGACCTGATATTACCCCTAATGAACAAAGGGTACCACTTGTATTTAGATAATTTTTATACAAGTGTCCTTTTGTTCAAGCTACTGTATTGCTTTTAAACAGTAGCTTGCTGTACAATAAAAAGAAACGCACAGGTTTCCCAGGACAATTTGCACACACCCAGCTACAAAGGGGGGAGACCTCAGCTCTGCGCCAAGAGGAACTGTTGGCAGTTAAGTACAGAGACAAGAAGGATGTATACCTTCTTACCACCATCCACAATGAGAGGACTGTGGAGGTCTCTGTACGTGGCAGAGCTGACAGCATAAGGAAGCCAGTGTGCATCAAGGCTTATAACCGGCATATGGGTGGGGTTCATCTGGCAGATCAGCTGCTGCAGCCCTACCTAATTATGCGGAAGACAAAGGCCTGGTACAAAAAGGTTGCAATTTACCTAATGCAGATTGCAACCCACAGTGCTTTTTTGTTGTTCAAAAAAGCAAACCCCGGAATGAAACTGACTTTTTTACAGTTTCAGCTCCAGATCATTTTGGGGATTTTGTACCAAGATGCACCTGCTCCCCGGGCGGTGATGGGGGAGAACAGAGTTGGGGCTACTCATTTTATTTTTAAACCCCCCCCTGCCGCAAAGCAGAAACCTAAAAAAAAATGCAGAGTCTGTACCAAGAGGGGGTAGAGAAGGGACACCACCTTTTACTTTCCTGATTGCCCAGGACAGCATGGAATTTGCCGTTGTGTTTTTTTTTGGGGGGGGTGGGGGTTGCTTATGTTTACTGTTACTGAGTTTGTTTGTTTTTGTTTTTTACTGTTACTGTGCCAGAGTTTTACATTCCACTGTTCTATTTTTTTTATAAGTTCTAAAATTGGTGCTTTATTTTACCAAAACCCCTGTCAAACCTATGCATGGGGGGCATGGGTGTACTCAGGGGGTCTTGCAGAAAACAACCTGGAGTGTTTTTTTGCAATAACTTACAACAAGCTCTCCTAAATCATAGTCAAAAAGCAATGTGTGTGTAAAAATGAAAATTGAAAAATTACCACCATACACTTTCTCCAATTTTTTTTGTTGCTAAAACAGTTGCATCAAAGGCATCAAAGCACTCCATATACAATACCTTGGGGTGTCAACGTTTCAAATATATACACTTTCATGGCAATAAATAAAACTGGGGTATGCAATAGGCCCCAAACTAAATATAGGCCTATCAGAAGAAATACTCTCACTTTCAGCTCAAATTAAAAGTCATACAATTGTAACTGAACCTTCCCAAAATCCTGGCAAACCTATGCATGGGGAGCATAGGTGTACTCAGGGGGTATTGTAGAAAACAACCTGGAGTGTTTTTTTGCAATAACTTACAACAGTCTCTCCTAAATCATAGTCAAAAAGCAATGTGTGTGTGAAAATGAAAATTGAAAAATTACCACCATACGCTTTCTCCAATTTTTTTGCATCAAAGGCATTAAAGTACTCAATATACAATACCTTGGGGTGTCAACTTTTCAAATATATGCACATTCATGGAAAGCAAATAAATTGGGGTATGTAAAAAGGCCCCCAAAAAGACGATAGGCAAAGAAAATGTTAACTGTGGAAAAAAATCACAAACGCATGTCAGACATTTGGCATTGCACCCCCCAAACAAGCAAACAAACCTATACTTTGGCAGAAACACATAACAGGAGCTGAGAATCCATGTCTAAAGTACAATGTGTGAAAAATAACACAAAAAAATGACTGCCCAATAGTTTGACAAAGACTGGTGGTTGAATTAGTGCATGGAAAGTATTAAAATACCAGCATTTCAAATACCCTAGGGTGTCTACTTTTCAAAAATATATGGTTTGATGGGGGTAAATTACATTGGCCGGCTTCAGAAATGTCCTAAATAGGACATGGGTGCATGGGATGTGAAAATTCGAAGTTGAAAAAATGGAATGCGCCACCTAAAAATAAGGCCTTTTAGCCCCCAGAGAACCAGACACACCTATACATGTGTGGAATCGGTGTACTCAGGAGATGTTGGTGAACACATATTGGGGTCTTCTTTGGCAGTAACATATAAAACAACAGGAAATGAGAATCCATGCCTAAAGTACAATGTGTGGGGAAAAAAAACACAAAACAAAAATGACTACCCAAAAGTTTGACAGACGGGTGGTTGAATTAGTGCATGGAAAGTATTAAAATACCAGCATTTCAAATACCTTAGGGTGTCTACTTTTCAAAAATACATGGTTTGATGGGGGTAAATTACTTTGGCCGGCTTCAGAAATTTCCCAAATAGGACATGGATGCATGATGACAGAAAATTCCAAGTTGAAACACTAGAATGCGCCACCTAAAAATAAGGCTTTTTAGCCCCCAGAGAGCCCGACACACCTATACATGGGTGGTATCTCTGTACAGAGTCTATACATACATTTCATTACATCGTTGCCAATCTTTCAACTTTATTCATTCAATCACTATTCACAATAAATCATTATGTTTGCATGTTAGGGGTGGTGATGGGGCTGGGGTGGGTGGGCCGGTTTAGAGGGCAGTGGGGACAAGACTAGGGCTGTGATGGGATGGGGTTAGGGCTGAAGTATGACAAGGCAGGTGGGTGTTTAGTCCTCCTCCTCAGGGCCATAGATGATGGAATAGTCTCTGAGCAGGCTGTGAATAAGCCTGCGGCAGTCCTGAGTTGTTTTCCTCTCATTCTTCAGGATCAGATGATTTCTGGCAAACCATAGAGAGTCTTTGACACAGCACATTAGGCACCATTCATTGTATACAGTGTCCATAGTGTGTGTGCCTGGGAACAGTCCATATAGAACCGAGTGCATAGACAAATGCCGCCTCGGTACAGAGTCTCTTAGCTCAGTGTCTAGCTCATCCAACAAGGCCTGGGCAAAGGGCATTCCCAGAATACATGCAGAGCTGTTTCTTCTGCGCCACAACTGCGGGGACGATGACTGTATCTGCCCAATCCTCTCGAGTTCATGAATAATCTGAGGGGTAGCCCCCCTGAATTGCCATCCAGGCAGTGTCCCTGTACCTGTTGGTGAGTCCCTTTGAAGCTACATTCCTCCAGACAGTCTCGGCTGTCTGAGAAGGCAGTCCTGGAATGTTCTTGAGTAAGTCCTTACTCCTTAAACCTTTGTAAATCTCCTTGAGGGGTCCATAGATCAGGCTTGACTCCCTCCAGATGGTGCTCCCTTACGAACTTGCACACATCAAGGTAGAACCAGGGAGTGTTCCAGTTGTAGGGGTAGGAGCTGTCCCATTTGAGACCCCTCCATAGGGGTAAAAGGAAGAAATGAGACATGGAGTTTCCTGTGGCTCCCAGGGCATTGTCTCTCAAGGTCCTGCGCACAGCATTGCATACGAAGAAAGCCTGCAGCATGGTAGGGATGTCAGGCACTCCTTTGCCTCCCTTGTGGGGCTCCTTGTACAATACTGTGCGCTTTACTCTGTCCATCTTTGAGCCCCAGATGAAGTGGAAGACAGCCCTGGTGATGGCCCTGCTCACAGTTGCGAGAGGGGGCCAGGCCTGGGCTACGTACTGCAGGACTGGAAGAATCTCGTTCCGCAGCACCAGTATTTTCCCTTCGATGGAAAGTTCTCTGAGGCTCCATAGTCCAAACTTTTGATTCACACGGGTAAGTCTCTCCTCCCAGCACTTCAGGGCAGCGCCCTCTCCTCCAAACCCCCAGGATTTGGTGACGTCGTCCATGTAGTTCAAGCACTTAACCTCATGTCTTCCTGGTCCTGGTACGTTGATCCCTCTGATCTCTGGGTTCCATCTGATGCACTCGGTGAAGAGCTCTATACAACAGACAAAAAGGAGAGGCGAGAGAGGGCAGCCTTGTCTGACCCCAGACCACACTGGGAAGGGGTCCGTTTCCCAGCCATTCACCTGTACCGTACTGAAAATATCATTATTAGGCTGACATAAGTACAGAACATATCTCCCAACCCAAACCTACGCAATACCCTCCCCATAAAGCAGTGAGAGACACGATCAAAGGCCTTCTCCTGATCTAGGCAGACCAGGGCCGCACGGATGCGGCGGTCCTTGTTGTAATGGACTGTGTCTCTGATAAGGGCAAGGCTATCTGCTATTCTGCGGCCAGGTATATCGCAGGTTTGATCCGGGTGGATGAACTGCCCTATAACCTTCTTCAGCCTGTTTGCCATCACCTTAGCTAGGATCTTGTAGTCCACATTAAGGAGAGGGATGGGCCTCCAGTTTTTAAGGTTGCATCTCTCCCCCTTCTGCTTATACAGGAGCGTTGGCATACTCTCCCTCATAGAGGTTGGCATCCTGCCCCCCCCCCCCCCCCCCCACCATCTCCTGATATAGCGCTAGCAAGTCCGGGCCAATGAGATCCCACTGCTTTACATAAAATTCTGCTGGGAGACCATCACTGCCCAGAGTCTTACCCGGCTTAAAAGATTTAGCGGCAGAGAGCAGTTCCTCGCCTGTTAGCGGGGCCTTCATGGAGGTGGTACCTGTGGGATCAGTGGTGATACCTGACAGGAACCTATCCGCTGCAGCTTCCTCTGTTTCCTTGGGGAGTAGAGATCCCTGTAGAAGTCTGTGACCACTTTCAGGACCCCTTGCTTCCCTTGCCTCAGCACACCGTCTGGGTCTCGCAGCTCAGTTAGGGGCGTGTGTACAGCGTGGAGTTTCCTGAAAAAGAAAGAGTTACATTTCTTACCCTTCTCCAGGTTCTCTACCTTGGTACGGAAGATGATTCTTCCTCAAAGTGCCCTTTCATGCGCCTCTTAGTCTCCTCCAGTCCCTCGCTCACGTCCCATCCGCAGAGTTGGAGATCCTAAAGGGACTGCAGACGGTTCTTCAGGCTCCTAAAGTCCCTCCTCCTCTCACTCACCAGCTGTCTGCCCTTAACCTGAAAAACTGTGAATCTTAAATTCAACACACTCCCACCACTGAGCTACAGTGGGGAAGGCACACATCTCATCTCTCCATGCAATATAAGCACCCCTCAGTTCCTCTATTATCTCCTCCCTTTCCAGCAGGGCACAGTTCAGCTTCCTGGAGCCCGGGCCAGATGGAAAACCATTGCCCAGTTCCCCTGTAAACCTTATGGCTCTGTGGTCAGAGAAGAAACAGGGGACTATGGAGTACTGCACATGTCTGACTGCCCTGGAAGTGAACAGGAAGTCGATCCTGGAGTGCACTGAGCCATCAGGGCTCAGTGCACTCCATTCGCAGAGCCGGCCCCCATGGTACCCACAGCATCCCTAAAGGATGCTTCACTGATCATCTCCCTCAGCAGTTTAGATGTAACGTCGAGCTTGGCAGCTGGGACAGAGCTACGCCCACCCTCCTCAATCGGACAGTTGAAATCTCCACCCATCACCACTGTCCTGGAGGTCGCGAGCTGCGGTCTGAGGCACTGGAAAAGTTCCAGTCGCCCATTTTTATCAGGGGAAGCATACACATTGATGAGCCTAACTGGCTCCCCTGCCCACAAACCATCTACTACCAACAAGTGGCTGCAGACGAGTTTGTGGACAGTCTCAACCGTGAAATGTCCACCCCTGATCAAAATGGCTGTGCCAGCATTCCTGCAATCTGTACCCCCAGACCAGTAGGATGGGCCATGAGACCACTGTCCAGACAAATGCCTGTAGGACTGAGAAAAAGGTAAAGCACATTACTGCAACATGTATATATCACATTTCTGAGACATTAGAAAGGTAAAAATGCACTGGCGTCTCTATACACATCCCTAATACTCCTCACATTAATGGAAAACGCAGTAAAGGTAGCCATCATGAAAGAGATTAAAAAAGGTTGATACAGACAGTCACCTTAGTTACCAATCTCCATTTCCGGCTGGGGTTCACCTCCTCCTGTGTCGGCCACAGCTGGAGGCTCCTCCTGGCTGGGCTGTATCCACTGGTTCTCTGGTTTCTCCAAGATCTCCTCGATGGTCTCTGACACGCTGCGGTTGGCTGATTCATCTGTGGGTGTCAGGGAGTCTGTGATTTGCTCGATATCTTCCTGTAATCCATAGTCATTTGTACTGTCTGGAGGGACACTTATCTCGGGGGGGCCTTCTTGCTGGTTCCGGCTTCCCTCCTCTATCTTCCTTTTCTGTGGCTTCAGTTGCTCTGATAGTGGGGTACTTGCAGGGAGACCTAGAGGGGGAAAGGGGTCTGCTGGTGCTGGGGACTGGGTTAGAGCAGCTGCAGTGGGAAGGAGGGTGGGGGGAGGCAGGGTGTCTGCAGTGGCAGAGCTGGCTATAGGGATTGGGGAAGGAGTGAGACAGGGGGGAACAATAGCAGGCTGGGAGCTACTATGAACTGCTATTGTTAGGGAAGTGGAAGGTGTTGCAGGGGGTGGGGCAGCAGTTAAGAGCCACAGCAGGGTTACCTGTTTTCTTACGCACATCAGAGTTCTTAGCTCGCTTCTTTTCCTGTGTGACAGGAGCCGGTCCCGAACCGCTCAGTCCCTTGCTTGCCTTGGCTGCATAGATCCTGTCTCTCTTAGGGCAGTCCCTGAAGATGTGTGTTGCCTCTCCACAGAGGTTGCACGTCTTCTTCCGGGGGCAGTCCTTAGTGTCGTGTCCGGGTACTTTGCAGTGGATGCAGACTCTCTCTTTGCAGTCTTTGCCCTGGTGACCGAGCTGTCCGCACTTCCTGCAGGTCCTTGGGAGGTCAGGGTAGTACAGGATACCATGGTTGTTCCTGAGGAAAAAAGCTCTGTGGTAGGTGTTTCACGCCATCCTTGGCATCTTTGTCTGCCCACAGGCGTACTATAACTGAGTAGTTCCCAGTCCAGTAGCCTCCTTCGATTAGGATCTTTATGGGCTGCTTTACCATGGTGCAAAAGCGGCCCAGGAAGGAAGTGACATCTTTACTAGAGCTGTAAGGGCTCCTCGGGACCATTGTAACTCTCCTTTCCTCATTCTGGATTGGGCAGTTCCAGAGAAACTGTGAGAATGGCTTGCTTCTCCTTTTATTCTTGACTGGACCGCTTCCAGTACCGCTTGCAGGCCGCCATGGTAAAAAAGGTGATGAGAAACGCCCTGACTGCACTGAGGTGACTTTGTTACTGGGGAAGCTGTTAAAGTTTTTTTGCAGAAAAAAAGCCTCATCTACACTTGGTAGCCTGCCCTCCACCTCTTTCAGCTGAGCTGCCACCATCTGCTAAATCCACGGATCTAATTGTTGTAGCTTACCCTGGCTGCTGCTTCCTGGGGCTGGGGGGCCTTGGTTGCTGCTGCTGGGAAGCGGAGCAGAGGAAGTGCTGCTGGCTGTTGGGGCTGAGGGAGCTGTGGCTGTCTTTTCCTTCTTGGGGTGATTGGTCTGTTTCCCCTTCTTTATTTGCGTCGCTGCGGTGAAGCCTTCGCTGTCCATCCCTGTGGTTCCTTTCTGCACAGCTGGGAAACACTGTCTGGAAGGGCAGTGGTGGTGTGTAGCCTCTGGAACTGTGATGGAGGTGTAGACTTCAGCTGCAGTTCTCCAGGCAGCCAACAGAGGTCGCTGTGCTGGAGTGCTGTTTCCTCCCAGGTGCAATTCCTGCTTTAGCCAACAGATGGCGCTGTTCTGGGAAGCAGGTTTCCTCTGTGGTCGAGCAGGTCCTGTAGAAGCTTGGAGGGGCTGCTAGGGTGCGCTGTTTGTGGAAGGAGAGAGGCTCCTGTCATGGTCCTCCCTCTGATCTGAGCGGAGATATCGTCGGGGAGTTTCGCTCGCTCAGATCTGTGCAGAGATCTTACCAAGGGGTTTCACTTAGATCTGTGCGGAGTTCTACGAAGGGGGTTCCCCTCAGATCTGTGTGGAGGTCTACTTAGGGGGTTTCGCTCTGCGCGGAGATCTTGCCCTGTATTCAGTACACTAGTTACAATGTCTGCTCATCCTCACAGGTGTTAGGAGTGGTTAGCCCCAGGATGAATCCACCCGGTGTTGGAGAACCATCAACAAAGTCCCAAGAGACTGCCTGAGTATTCCACCTCACTAGTGTTAGGCAGCTGGTTTTAGGCCCCTACAAGCATTTCATCTGCCAGGTGTTAGTAGGAATAAACAGTTTGATCGTCCTACGGTACCGACCTCCTCTTGTTTACTGAAGGTAATGCCCCACACCCAATAGCAGCAGCACCCAAACCTACAGGAGAGGGCAACAGGCCAAGTGTGGGGGTCCTTCAGATGCCTTAGGTCAGATTAGTGAGATAAAATCTACACTTGATCTTAGCCAAAAGGCTGAATCCCAGGACAGCTGTTTTGTGTTTTTTGCCACTCATCAGCTGGGAGTAGGTTGAATCACTGCTGGGTAAAGTTGATTTCTGGGCAAAATACAACAATTATTAAAATTATGGGGAGGCAAAAAATTAGTTTAAAATCCTCCACTAAATACAAAATATAGAAAAAATAACTCATTGTGGAACCCATTTACAAATCTAGACAAGTCAGAAGACTTGCTTTTCCCACAGAAACTCTCTAAATACATTGTTTCCAATGCAGCAAAGGATGCTGGGTAAGATATGCAAATGAGGCTCACAATCTTATTTGCAACCTGAATCACTGTACTAACCCTAGCTAAGCTTAAAAGCTGTGTAATATGGCGATGCTATGGCGTAAAGGGAAGTCTTCCTTAAAGGGACAGTTCATCCCCCAAAAATTTCCCCTTTAAATTGTTCCTAATGATTCATTTTACCTGCTGGAGTGTTTTAAATTGTTTACAAGTAGCTCCTTTACCCCTATTTTGGCATTGGAAATAGCTGATTTAGCCTGTGGTATCCCAACCTATACTGAAAAATTCTATACTGGAGTATGTTCTATTGAATAGCCTAAGTAAACACAGCCAGCAGAAGAGATTACACTCTCCGTGTGGGGCATGATAGTTAAGTAATAAAATGATAATTTGCCATTGTTCTCTCTAAGTATTGGGCTTTGGTTTTCTAGACAAATATAAGATAAGGAAGCAAGTCTGTGTACATAAAAGTGATAACATAATGAGATCTGATATTACCTGAAGCTCAACCCATTGCAATAGGCTGTGGTTTAAAAGCACAAAACCAGCTACTTCATATACACAAATAAACCGAAAAATTTAATTTCTTATACATTTTATACTCTGCAGCTGGTTTAACAAGTCATTGAAAATACATTAATATAAATACAATTTTACAGTGTACTGTCCCTTTAAAAAGCAGACTAAAAGTAAAAAGTGAGTCATTGTGAACCTCATTTGCATATCTTACCCAGAATCATTTGAAGCATTGGAAACAATGTATTTAGAGAGTTTCTGTGGGAAAAGCAAGTCTTCTGACTTGTCTAGATTTGTAAATGGGTTCCTCAATTAGTTATTTTCTCTATATTTTGTATTTAGTGGAAGATTTTAAACTCACTTTTCACCTCTCCATAATTTTAATTGTTGTTGTATAACATTGTTACGGGCACTGCTGCCATATAGGGCTTAAAGGGCCAATTGTTAGTGAATGTAATTTTAAGACTAGCAATGCTTTAATGCTATGTCTCTAACTGCCCCAAAGGACTTAAACACGTAATAGAAGTACCGCTTTGTAGTGATGTGAAGTTCGGTTCTTCTGGGTGAATCGGTTCATTTCGGACAGTTCGATTAACTGAACCGGTTCATGAACCGATTCACCAGTTCACCTACTGAACATGAGATAGAGGCTCTACCTCATGTTCAGTAGGTGAACTGTAGAGCCGCAGATTCGTTCCTGAATCATGAGTCACTGACTGTGTGAGTTGTGTGACTCATGATTCAGTGTCTAACAGTTCAGCTCCTCCTGAGTCCTCACAGCCAGGCAGCGTTGGCTCCTTCACAGATACATACAACACAGTACATAGAACAGAGCATGCTGTATACTCTGTTCTATGTACTGTGTTGTATGTATTTTCCTAAGATATGCATATCTTATAAAAGACTTATAATATTATAATAAAAGTGACAATAGAATATGACCTTAAATTTTAACGGTATTAATGTGTAAACAGCCCAAAACTCTGTATGGCTTATAAATAAACATAAGGGTGAGACCTGCTGCTTCTCTAAGGGTTAATTTAAGGTGCAGTTTGGGGTATATTTGAATCAGTGTACTGTTAACTGACTCCTTTGCAATGAATCGTTCAGTTAACAGTACACTGATTCAAATATACCTCTAACTGCACCTTAAATTAACCCTTAGAGAAGCAGCAGGTCTCAACCTTATATTTATTTATAAGCCATACAGAGTTTTGGTTTATAAATATAAGGTTGAGACCTGCTACTTTTGTAAGGGTTAATTTAGGTGCAGTTAGGGGTATCTTTGAATCAGTGTACTGTTAACTGAATGATTCATTGCAAAGGAGTTAACAGTACACGGATTCGTTTGCAAACAGTTCACTTCTTGAATCAGTAACAGTACTGGTAATATGATCCTAGAGTGAGGCTGTCTGATTCATTGCAAAGGAGGAGTTAGCAGAAGCAGTACACACTCTAGGATCGTATTACCAGTGCTGCTGCAGACTCAGGAAGTGAACTGTTTGAAACAAATCAGTTCAGTCTGGTGAACTGATTCATACAGTTCACTGAAAAGATCCAGTTCAAATGAACGATTTGTTCATGAACTGGACATCACTACCGCTCTGGCTCTGCAGAATACTGCTAGTCCCGAGTGGAAACTGCTAGCCGACCAAGCTGTTTAACCCCTTAATGACATGATGCGATGTAGCGTATTATGTCCGCTGCACATCAATAAATGCTGTCAGCATTTATCATTGCACAAGCAGTTCACCAGAACTGCTTGTGCAGTACCGCACCCCTGCAGATTGGCCGCTAGTAGGGGGTGTCAATCAACCTGATCGTATTCGATTGGGTTGATTTCTGTCCGCCGCCTCTGAGCAGGTGGACAAGTTATGAAGCAGCGGTCTTTAGACTGCTGCTTCATAACTTCTGTTTCCGGCAAGCCTGAAGGACAAGGGGCATCAAGCTTCATTCGGAGCTTGATCATTCGGCCCCATAGTGCGGTCCTGCTAAGTCTTTTTATGTTTATACTTTTTGAGTCACCAGCTACGTATTTGCATTTGTGATTGGCTGATGACTGTCACACGATGCAGGAGGAGTGGAAATCGACATAACTGAAATATGACAGGAAAAAATCTACTAATTTGAAGTTCAGACTAAGTGCTATTGCATTGTCTTTTCATCATACTTGTATTTATTAGGTAAATCTATTGTATTTACTGGTCCTAAATAGATAGGAAAGTCAAAATTAAACTTACATGATTCAGACAGAACATGTCATTTTAAGACACTTTTGAATTCATTTCTAGTTTTAAACGTACTTTGTTCTCTTGGATACATTGTTTAAAAATAATATATACATAACCTACACTACTGGGAGCTAGTTGGTGATTGGTGCCTGCACACACATGTCTCTTGTGATTGGATCACTAGATGTGTTCAGCTAGATCCGAGTAGAGCAGTGCTGCTCCTTCAGCAAATGATAACAAGAGAATGAAGCAAATTAGATAATAGAAGTAAATTGGAATGTTGTTTAAAATTGCAAGCTCTTTCTGAATCATAAAATTAAAAATGTTGGTTTTCATGTCCCTTTAACTTTCACTGCTGATTAAATCAGCATCAGTTTCCACTCGGGACCGGCAGTGCTCTGCATAATGTTAAAATTGCATTCTCTAATGAATTTGAGCATGCAATGTTTCAACTATAATGATCCCTTTTAGACACGTGCATGCTCCCTTTTAGACACGTGCATGCTCCTTGGCCTTCCTCCGCATTCTCTTAAGGGAAGGAGCTAAGTTTCAACAAAGCATTTCAAGAGAACAAAGTATTATTTGATAATAGAAGTAAATGTGATTTTATTAAAAATGTAATTGAAAATGTAATGTTGACTTTCGTGTCCCTTTAATATACTCACTGTGTATGAAATGGTACATTTTTTGCCTCCAGCTTTAATTTGTACCAGACAGTGATGATATGCCAGATCCTGATGATGATTTTCTTCACAAGACCTTTTCAAGACCTGATTAGAGTTCTCATAACGGTCAAAATCAGAAATGAACTACCAGTGAATAACTTGAAACTTTTACATTCTCAAAAAAAAACTATATACAGATGTTGTTGCTGTGAGATAGGGGCAAGTTAAGGTATATTGTAATAGTTCAAATTCATTTTTGTCGTCTTGTCAGAATCTTTGGATTTTTAAAGTCTTTGCTGAAGATGTCTCGCTTTTTTTTTAAAATTAAAGTGAATGTAAATTTTGATGCTAAAGTGCCTGGTTTTTAAAACTTTGATTAAAAACAGTGGCACTTTAATTCATCAAAATTTACATTTCACTCCTGTTGTGAAAAAAAACTTACCTTTTAATATTGACAGCCGCTCCAGCTTCCTCCGCCCGTCGCAAAGCCTCTTCCTGGGTCTAAAATGAGGAATCCGGCTTCCTCCAATCACGACGTTGAATCAGACACGGGGGGAAGCCGTGATTGGAGGATGACCGATCCATCATTTCTGACGTCAGAAATGGCTTGCGACGACCGGGGGAAGCTGGAGCGACTGTCAAGTTTAAAAGGCAAGTAAAATGTAAATTTTGATGAATTTAAAGTGCCCCGGGTTTTAATCACTTTAGTATCAAAATTGACATTCACTTTAAAGGGACAGTCTTTTACAGAACTTTTATTGTTTAAAAAGATAGATAATCCCATTATTACCCATTTCCCAGTTTTGCATAACCAACACGGTTATATTAATACACTTTTTACCTCTGTGATTACCTTCTATCTAAGCCTCTGCAGACTGCCCCCTTATTTCAGTTCTTTTCACAGACTTGCATTTTTAGCCAATCAGTGCTGACTCCAAGGTAACTCCACGGGAGTGAGCACAATGTTATATATATATATATATATATATATATATATATATATATATATATATATATATATATATATATATATATATATATATATATATATATATATATATATATAGCACATATTAACTAGCACTGTCTAGCTGTTAAAAACTGTCAAAATGCACAGAGACTTCAAGGGCTTAGAAATTAGCATATTAGCCTACCTAGTTTTAGCTTTCAACAAAGAATACCAAGAGAAACAAACCAAATTTGATGTTAAAGTAAATTGGAAAAGCCCTGTCATGAAAGATTAATTTAAACTTTTTTTTTCTGTTTGTAAAAATGTTTTCTTCAGCACAGTTTTTTAAATAGAATTTTTTTAGACTTTTACTCAAGTCTTATGGATACATAGCGACCATGTTATTTTTATGTAGTTTTAAGCCATAAAGTTTCTCAGAGGATACTATTCAGTCAGTCTTCATATCTACCATGCATTGAACCTGTCAGCACATTTGTAGCCGCTGAGATGTAGGTCACCCAGACTGAAATGCTCTCGTTTTCTGAGTTCTAAAGGGTTAATGAGAAGAGAGGCCTTGTCCCCCCACCCCCCCTCCCAAATAAAAATATAATTGGCCTTTGGTTTCTCTGTAGTAGGAGACCCTCTACAAACAACTAACAGCAAGCTTTGTGCCTACAGAACATCACTGTGTACTGGGGAGGGGGGCAGAATAGGCCCTGCTGTATTCTGAACACACACTCTCAGGCCTGTGTTTATTTAATGTCAGGAACAGAGAGGTGTGTGTGAGGGAGAGGGGGTGTGGGCTAATTTCCCCCAATTTGATACACCTTGTAAAAGCAGTGGAGTCTGCTCTGGGCAGAACAACTTCCTCTCAACCATTAGTGTCATTACTAGATGGGAGAGCAGCTCACAATGAGCCCTGTGTGAGGAGAAAGGGCCTTTCACAGCAGCATAAAACTTCACTACACACAAATCATACTTCTAATTGAATACACCACAATGAGCAAATATATAGCTGAAACGCTGCATGCACGTGCCTTTTAAAATATACGCGCTTCTCAGTCCTGGACACACAAAACAATGCCACACGCACCAAAACTACCGTAAATATGTGCTTATATACACTTGTGAAACAAACACACTCAAATTCCTTATAAAAGTTCTTAAAAGGCAAAAAAACTTTAGCAAAACAAAGTTAAAGGGGATTAAACACTAAGTAAGGGCCAGATTAGAAAGTGGAGCGCTAAATATGGCTTTCACAAAAGCGATATTAGCACTCCACTAAGTAATACCAGCGCTCGCTAATGTGCGCTGGTATTACAAATTGTCTGCAATGCAAATGCATTGCTGGGAAGCTTTGCGCTCACGGGAGAGCACTTCGATAGGCTCCTGTAGGAGCCTTGTTCTCATGCCGTGTCTCAGCGAAGGGGTTAAGTAGCGTAGTGATGGCAGCAAAGTGTAAATATATATATATATACACACACACATATTAACACATAAATATATATGTATGTAATCATATTTATTTACTGGGAACTCACAGTTCCCATAGACCGCAATGTAAAGGCACTCCCCACACCCGCAAAATTCAAAACCCTAAAAACAGTTTTTTGTTTGCAGATATTATTTTAAAAATAAAGATGCAGCTTTCTTTATTTTTTAATAAAATATGACACTTGTTTGGGGCATTTTGTGGTGGCATTTCACATTAATAAAATTAACTAGAGACATGATCTCTGGTTAATTTTATATCACTAATTGCTACCGCAAGCACTTCTATTTTCAAACTTACTATGTTCTGTTTGTATACTTTGTTGAAAAATAATATGTACATATCCTACACCACTGGCTGCTAGCTGGTGATTTGTGGCTACACACATTTGTCACTTGCCATTAGCTCACCAGATTTGTTCAGCTAGCTCCCAGTAAAGCATTACTGCTCTGGAGCTGACATTACCTGTGCACTTTTATATTACTTTTGATTTTACTGTCTCTTTAACTATACAGAAGTAGAACTTTGTAGATGTGCACTAATCGCTTTGTTTGATATGGATATAAAACACTCAGCTCTGTTTGAATACACAAACTACTCCAGAAGGATAGAAATAAACTAAAAACTGTATACTAGTGCTTCTAAATTATACATAGTCTTAGTAATAAAACCTATATTTAAAGGCTTTTTTATCTTTATATACATAGCTTGGAACAAATAAAGGATTTGATAAGATTATTTTTTTTAAAGGAATCTAAAAGTACAAAAAGATATTGCTCTAATGCGTTAGAAAATGTAATTATTGCACTTTTGCTCGCATAAAACGGTGTATAACCCCAAGGTTCCAAGTTTTTGTTTTCTTTTTTTTCATCTGCAACTCTGTGGTACAGCCAATTACAAGCCATGCTACCTGCCCCATTGAGAGAAATCAGAGCACGCACCTGGTGTCTCTGTTTGTGGCTGTTATTTTTTTACTGTCCCTTTAAAGGGACATGAAACCCATCATTTTTCTTTCATGATTTATATAGAGCTTGCACTTTTAAACAACTTTCTAATTTACTTCTCTTATCAGTTTTTCTTTGTTCTCTTAGTATGTTTTGATAAAAAGACGGGATGTAAGCTCAGAAGCGTGCACGTTTCTAGAGCACTATATGGCAGCAGTTTTGCAAGAATGTTATTAGTTTGCAAGAGCACTATTTCCGGCCATATAGTGCTTCGGATGCCTACCTAGGTATCTCTTCAACACAGAATATCATGGGAACAAAGCAAATATCATAAAAGAAGTAAATTGGAAACGTTTTTTTTAAATTGTGTGCTGTGTCGGAATCACAAAAGAAAATGTTTGGGTTTCACTTTAAAACGTACATTTCAGAAAGAAAAATGGGCAGGCTCAATGACTCTTTTTGTTCTTGTCTCCCATCAAATTCCATGTTTTTAGTTACCGGTATTCAAACAGGCATCTCATCTGGGCATAGTATATATATATATAGTGACTAGCCTTGTCAGCTGTAGTCTCAAGCCCAGATTTGCTCTTCCAAATAAGGCAAGTGGAGAGTGGAGTTTGGCAAAAAAAAAAAAACATTTGCAGCAAATACGATGTTAATTTATTTTAAAACCGTTTTTTTCGGTTTCATTATATGTTATTCCTTAGCAACATAAAGACATTTCTTGTAATTACAAGGTGCTTACTGTCCCTTTAATTTTCATGGCCAATCAGTAGTCATGCTTCCTGCACCACTGGCAAAATAATGCTGTAGCTGGAGTCTTTCATGTGCTGTAGCACTAAGTGAACCAATCTGGCGATATCAGTGGTGCTTAAACCAAGTGACCTTAAGGCCTGGTAAATTTTAGCCGGACGTGTCCAGGGCCCTGTATATGTGTGTGTGTGTGTGTATATATAGATATATATATATAGATATAGATATATATATATATATAGATATAGATATATATATATATATATATATATATATATATATATATATATATATATATATATATATAGATAGATAGATATATACACATACGCACACACACACACACATATATATATATATATATATATATATATATATATATATATATATATATATATATATATATATATATATATACATACGCACATACACACACACACATATATATATATATATATATATATATATATATATATATATATATATATATATATATATATATATATATATATATATATATATAAATATACACACATATATACATATTTAATAAAATATTAGTGTATATGTATGTAAGTGGGGGAATAAAATATATTTTATTCCCCCACTTACATACATATACACTTCTATATTATTAAATATATATATATTTATTTGGTGTCAGAGGGCTGGTATAATTTAATTGCTGTGCTGAGGTCCAGTCCTATGTGCCCTTTGTCCACACTGCCCTCCCACTGAACTGCCACTATATGTGCGCTGACAGGCTTGCCCAGTATTTCTTATGTGTGGAGTAGCAGGCTTATCACAGCTCGCAGTGGGGGCATTTCAGATTATGGCCCACCAAGAGGGCTGTTAAGGCCCGGTACTGGACCGTGGCCCGGCTGCTGAGAAACAAGGAGCTATATTTCTCCATATTAAATTCTATAAACAAGTTCTGCTTTTTGCCAGTAGAGCAAGCAGTACAGCTTTTAACTGGCCGAACTTCCAATGACATGGAAGAAAAAAAAAAGCTTTTTGTGTTTTAATAGAGCATTAATTACATCACAATTTCATAATGAGCAAATGTGTAATAAAAAAAAGCTTGCTTTTTTCCTCCTGACATTTTAAAAGTTTCCTTTTCTTTTCCTGTCACTTGTATCGCGTGACAGCCATCAGCCAATCACAGACTGGCCAACAGGCTACCAACAGAACAAAGTAATGTAATGTAATTATTATTTTTTAAACTTTATATAAATAAAATGCATTCTGTATCTAGATCAAGTTTTTTTTATTTTGACTTCCAGTCCACATTAATGTCCATTTAACCCATAAATGTCCATTTAACTGAGCCATCTTACTGCCATTGCATCTGTTTTTGTTTTGGTATTTGTAATCATCAGGTTTACTGTTACATAATATAAAAATGACGATTACAGTACGTAGCTTGTTTTAGGGAATGTGCAGTAATTGCCATCACAGAAACATAACTTGGCTACTGTATAACAACCTGTGTTTTCTTTACTTTAATGAAACCATTTGACCTCACATCGTTTTAAACTTCTTATGTTGAAATATTTCCCTAAAAACAAGCCGTATGATTGGCTATAGTCGTATAGATAAATCATAAACATTTTGGGATTTGTGTCCATTTAAATCATAACAAAAACTGGTTCTAATTCCAGTCCATCAAAATTTCTAAGTGAAGTCTCTCTTGCTTGGCATTTTGCAGGGTTTTCCCGCTTTGAAGCCATTCTAGTAGAATTAGAATGCCCCACAACAGCCACTATCAGTATACATTTTATGTCTTGGTCTTGCATGTGGACATTTCAGCAGCTCTATTTAATCATCAAAAAATTGTTTTCCAGCAGATTTTTTTCCATACTTTTTTTGACTGACTAGCTGCAACGTGTGTATATATAGCTTATGTATATATACACGTTATATTGAGCCAAGGGGTTAAAGTTAAATAAAAAGTTTTACAAAATATACCTCATATTACAGTTTTAAACTATGAAACTATATATGATACTATATATATCCAGGATGCTCATTTTTTAATTGCAATGTTTAGATGTTTACTGAAAATAATATGAAATAATTTATAGCACACCATTGATATAAAAGGGGCAGTGTACTGTAAAACTGGTATCTCCTTAAAGGGACAGTATACACTCATTTTCATATAACTGCATGTAATAGACACTACTATAAAGAATAAGATGCACAGATACTGATATAAAAATCAAGTATAAAATGGTTTTAAAAAAGGAATTAGAAGCTTTCAGTTTAGCTCTGTTGAAAAGGTAGCTGGAAAGCCCACTGCAAGTGGCAAATAAGACACTCCCCCCCCTCCCCCTTCTTTTGCATATGAAAAGACCCTTTACACAAACAGGAGCAAGCTGGAGAAGGTAGCTGACGGTATTGAAATAAAACTTTTGGGCTTGGTTAGGAGTCTGAAAATCAGAGCAATGTTATTTAAAAATAAGCAAAATTATACATTTTTAAAAAAACTAACTTTATGGGCTTTATAAATAGATCATCTACAAAACATTTATGCAAAGAAAAAAATAGTGTATAATGGCCCTTTAATGAGTTACCAGTGACTTGCTATACCAGTTGCAGAATGTAGAATGTATGGGAAATTACTCTTTTAGGTTTTATTTTTCTATACGAAAAAACTGTTAATACCACAACCTATTTATATTGACTGAGCTTTTAGCGATAAGGCACCTTTATGCACAATGGACCCTTTATATTATCTCTGTCTGTTTACACAAAACCCAGCACTTAGAGAGAGCAATTGGAATTTTTTTTTTTTTATAAGTCTCTAACCCCCACTGAAAGTGTAACTTCTTTGACAGCTTATTAGTTACATAGCCTTTTCTATAACCAGTATGTAAGTACTGACTTTTTCAGTATAGGTGGAGCTACAACATTCAAAGCAGCTATTTCATCTAAAAATAAAGGTAAAGGAACTATTTGTAAACAATTTAATATACTCCCAGCAGGCCGAGTGCATCACTAGGAACACATTAAAGGGGAGAACATTTTACATTACACTGTCTAACACGAGCTCTGGACTGGCAATGCTTTACTGGTCCAGAGCTAAACATGGCCATTGAACCAATCAGGACAGTATAGGGCCAGCTGACTAATATATTTAAGAACAAATTGATTACATCATCATGCAATAATGAGCAGTATTTTTTTTTTTTAAAGAAAACAAGGGAATTAGTGTTCTGTGAGCATCATATTCATATTTAAACATTAAAGGTGTTTGTTTTGATTTTGAAGCTAACAGGAGTTGCAAAAATTGCATGTCTGTGTACAACTAGTCCATAAAAGGACTTTGAACACTAAATACAATTCATGCTCCAACCACTAATTATTGGTGTTGCCATTTTGAAATCCTAGGTTTCACTCCAGGTATCTGAAGGAGAGTTGAGCTATTGCCTTGATGTTTTTCGCACATACCAGCGCTCTGGTCCTCATTCTCAGCAGTCTCTCAGATGATGAGGAACAAGACGTTTTTATCACAAAATCTGGAAAAGTTTTCCCATGTGATCCGAGTCTAAGAATTAACGTTAGAACTCTTATAATTTCTTGAACATTTACATTTTTGCAGGATGGTCTGGATAAGGGTTTATCAGCCAGTCCCCTTAAAGGGACATGAAACACACATTTCTCCAACATAGGTGTGTCCGGTCCACGGCGTCATCCTTACTTGTGGGATATTCTCTTCCCCAACAGGAAATGGCAAAGAGCCCAGCAAAGCTGGTCACATGATCCCTCCTAGGCTCCGCCTACCCCAGTCATTCTCTTTGCCGTTGTACAGGCAACATCTCCACGGAGATGGCTTAGAGTTTTTTAGTGTTTAACTGTAGTTTTTATTATTCAATCAAGAGTTTATTTTAAAATAGTGCTGGTATGTACTATTTACTCTGAAACAGAAAAGAGATGAAGATTTCTGTTTGTAAGAGGAAAATGATTTTAGCAACCGTTACTAAAATCCATGGCTGTTCCACACAGGACTGTTGAGAGGAATTAACTTCAGTTGGGGGAACAGTGAGCAGTCTTTTGCTGCTTGAGGTATGACACATTCTAACAAGACGATGTAATGCTGGAAGCTGTCATTTTCCCTATGGGATCCGGTAAGCCATTTTTATTCAGACAGTAAATAAGGGCTTCACAAGGGCTTATTAAGACTGTAGACATTTTCTGGGCTAAATCGATTCATATATTACATATATTTAGCCTTGAGGAATCATTTAATCTGGGTATTTTTGTAAAATAATATCGGCAGGCACTGTTTCAGACACCTTATTCTTTTGGGGCTTTCCCTAATCATAGGCAGAGCCTCATTTTCGCGCCGGTATTGCGCACTTGTTTTTGAGAAGCATGACATGCAGTCGCATGTGTGAGGAGCTCTGTTACATAGAAAAGACTTTCTGAAGGCGTCATTTGGTATCGTATTCCCCTTTGGGCTTGGTTGGGTCTCAGCAAAGCAGATACCAGGGACTGTAAAGGGGTTAAAGTTAAAAACGGCTCCGGTTCCGTTATTTTAAGGGTTAAAGCTTCCAAATTTGGTGTGCAATACTTTTAAGGCTTTAAGACACTGTGGTGAAATTTTGGTGAATTTTGAACAATTCCTTCATACTTTTTCGCAATTGCAGTAATAAAGTGTGTTCAGTTTAAAATTTAAAGTGACAGTAACGGTTTTATTTTAAAACGTTTTTTGTACTTTGTTATCAAGTTTATGCCTGTTTAACATGTCTGAACTACCAGATAGACTGTGTTCTGAATGTGGGGAAGCCAAGGTTCCTTCTCATTTAAATAAATGTGATTTATGTGACACTGAAAATGATGCCCAAGATGATTCCTCAAGTGAGGGGAGTAAGCATGGTACTGCATCATTCCCTCCTTCGTCTACACGAGTCTTGCCCACTCAGGAGGCCCCTAGTACATCTAGCGCGCCAATACTCCTCCTATGCAACAATTAACGGCTGTAATGGATAATTCTATCAAAAACATTTTAGCCAAAATGCCCACTTATCAGCGTAAGCGCGACTGCTCTGTTTTAGATACTGAAGAGCATGAGGACGCTGATGATAATGGTTCTGAAATGCCCCTACACCAGTCTGAGGGGGCCAGGGAGGTTTTGTCTGAGGGAGAAATTTCAGATTCAGGGAAAATTTCTCAACAAGCTGAACCCGATGTGATTACATTTAAATTTAAGTTGGAACATCTCCGCGCTCTGCTTAAGGAGGTATTATCCACTCTGGATGATTGTGAGAATTTGATCATCCCAGAGAAACTATGTAAAATGGACAAGTTCCTAGAGGTCCCGGGGCTCCCAGAAGCTTTCCTATACCCAAGCGGGTGGCGGACATTGTAAATAAAGAATGGGAAAGGCCCGGTATACCTTTCGTCCCTCCCCCCATATTTAAAAAATTGTTTCCTATGGTCGACCCCAGAAAGGACTTATGGCAGACAGTCCCCAAGGTCGAGGGAGCGGTTTCTACTTTAAACAAACGCACCACTATACCCATAGAAGATAGTTGTGCTTTCAAAGATCCTATGGATAAAAAATTAGAAGGTTTGCTTAAAAAGATGTTTGTTCAGCAAGGTTACCTTCTACAACCAATTTCATGCATTGTCCCTGTCACTACAGCCGCGTGTTTCTGGTTCGATGAGCTAGTAAAGGCGATCGATAGTGATTCTCCTCATAAGGAGGAGATTATGGACAGAATCCGTGCTCTCAAATTGGCTAATTCTTTCACCCTAGACGCCACTTTGCAATTGGCTAGGTTAGCGGCGAAGAATTCTGGGTTTGCTATTGTGGCGCGCAGAGCGCTTTGGTTGAAATCTTGGTCAGCTGATGCGTCTTCCAAGAACAAACTCCTTAACATTCCTTTCAAGGGGAAAACGCTGTTTGGCCCTGACTTGAAAGAAATTATCTCTGATATCACTGGGGGTAAGGGCCACGCCCTTCCTCAGGATAGGTATTTCAAGACCAAAAATAAACCTAATTTTCGTCCCTTTCGTAGAAACGGACCAGCCCCAAGTGCTACGTCCTCTAAGCAAGAGGGTAATACTTCTCAAGCCAAGCCAGCCTGGAGACCAATGCAAGGCTGGAACAAGGGAAAGCAGGCCAAGAAACCTGCCACTGCTACCAAGACAGCATGAAATGTTGGCCCCCGATCCGGGACCGGATCTGGTGGGGGGCAGACTCTCTCTCTTCGCTCAGGCTTGGGCAAGAGATGTTCTGGATCCTTGGGCACTAGAAATAGTCTCCCAAGGTTATCTTCTGGAATTCAAGGGGCTTCCCCCAAGGGGGAGGTTCCACAGGTCTCAATTGTCTTCAGACCACATAAAAAGATTGTGTAGAAGACCTGTTAAAAATGGGAGTGATTCATCCTGTTCCATTAGGAGAACAAGGGATGGGGTTCTACTCCAATCTGTTCATAGTTCCCAAAAAAGAGGGAACGTTCAGACCAATCTTAGATCTCAAGATCTTAAACAAGTTTCTCAAGGTTCCATCGTTCAAAATGGAAACCATTCGAACAATTCTTCCTTCCATCCAGGAAGGTCAATTCATGACCTCGGTGGATTTAAAGGATGCGTATCTACATATTCCTATCCACAAGGAACATCATCGGTTCCTAAGGTTCGCATTCCTGGACAAGCATTACCAGTTCGTGGCGTTTCCTTTCGGATTAGCCACTGCTCCAAGGATTTTCACAAAGGTACTAGGGTCCCTTCTAGCGGTGCTAAGACCAAGGGGCATTGCAGTAGTACCTTACTTGGACGACATTCTGATTCAAGCGTCGTCCCTTCCTCAAGCAAAGGCTCACACGGACATAGTCCTGGCCTTTCTCAGATCTCACGGATGGAAAGTGAACGTGGAAAAGAGTTCTCTATCTCCGTCGACAAGGGTTCCCTTCTTGGGAACAATAATAGACTCCTTAGAAATGAGGATTTTTCTGACAGAGGCCAGAAAAACAAAACTTCTAAACTCTTGTCAAACACTTCATTCCGTTCCTCTTCCTTCCATAGCGCAGTGCATGGAAGTAATAGGTTTGATGGTAGCGGCAATGGACATAGTTCCTTTTGCGCGCATTCATCTAAGACCATTACAACTGTGCATGCTCAGTCAGTGGAATGGGGACTATACAGACTTGTCTCCGAAGATACAAGTAAATCAGAGGACCAGAGACTCACTCCGTTGGTGGCTGTCCCTGGACAACCTGTCTCAAGGGATGACCTTCCGCAGACCAGAGTGGGTCATTGTCACGACCGACGCCAGTCTGATGGGCTGGGGCGCGGTCTGGGGATCCCTGAAAGCTCAGGGTCTTTGGTCTCGGGAAGAATCTCTTCTACCGATAAATATTCTGGAACTAAGAGCGATATTCAATGCTCTCAAGGCTTGGCCTCAGCTAGCAAAGGCCAAGTTCATACGGTTTCAATCAGACAACATGACGACTGTTGCGTACATCAACCATCAGGGGGGAACAAGGAGTTCCCTGGCGATGGAAGAAGTGACCAAAATCATTCAATGGGCGGAGACTCACTCCTGCCACCTGTCTGCAATCCACATCCCAGGAGTGGAAAATTGGGAAGCGGATTTTCTGAGTCGTCAGACATTACATCCGGGGGAGTGGGAACTCCATCCGGAAATCTTTGCCCAAATTACTCAACTGTGGGGCATTCCAGACATGGATTTGATGGCCTCTCGTCAGAACTTCAAGGTTCCTTGCTACGGGTCCAGATCCAGGGATCCCAAGGCGACTCTAGTAGATGCACTAGTAGCACCTTGGACCTTCAAACTAGCTTATGTATTCCCGCCGTTTCCTCTCATCCCCAGGCTGGTAGCCAGGATCCATCAGGAGAGGGCGTCGGTGATCTTGATAGCTCCTGCGTGGCCACGCAGGACTTGGTATGCAGATCTGGTGAATATGTCATCGGCTCCACCATGGAAGCTACCTTTGAGACGAGACCTTCTTGTTCAAGGTCCGTTCGAACATCCGAATCTGGTCTCACTCCAGCTGACTGCTTGGAGATTGAACGCTTGATCTTATCAAAACGAGGGTTCTCAGATTCTGTTATTGATACTCTTGTTCAGGCCAGAAAGCCTGTAACTAGAAAAATTTACCACAAAATATGGAAAAAATATATCTGTTGGTGTGAATCTAAAGGATTCCCTTGGGACAAGGTAAAGATTCCTAAGATTCTATCCTTTCTTCAAGAAGGATTGGAGAAAGGATTATCTGCAAGTTCCTTGAAGGGACAGATTTCTGCCTTGTCTGTGTTACTCCACAAAAAGCTGGCAGCTGTGCCAGATGTTCAAGCCTTTGTTCAGGCTCTGGTTAGAATCAAGCCTGTTTACAAACCTTTGACTCCTCCTTGGAGTCTCAACTTAGTTCTTTCAGTTCTTCAGGGGGTTCCGTTTGAACCCTTACATTCCGTTGATATTAAGTTATTATCTTGGAAAGTTTTGTTTTTGGTTGCAATTTCTTCTGCCAGAAGAGTTTCAGAATTATCTGCTCTGCAGTGTTCTCCTCCTTATCTGGTGTTCCATGCAGATAAGGTGGTTTTACGTACTAAACCTGGTTTTCTTCCAAAAGTTGTTTCTAACAAAAACATTAACCAGGAGATAGTCGTGCCTTCTTTGTGTCCGAAACCAGTTTCGAAGAAGGAACGTTTGTTGCACAATTTGGATGTTGTTCGCGCTCTAAAATTCTATTTAGATGCTACAAAGGATTTTAGACAAACATCTTCCTTGTTTGTTGTTTATTCTGGTAAAAGGAGAGGTCAAAAAGCAACTTCTACCTCTCTCTCTTTTTGGATTAAAAGCATCATCAGATTGGCTTACGAGACTGCCGGACGGCAGCCTCCTGAAAGAATCACAGCTCATTCCACTAGGGCTGTGGCTTCCACATGGGCCTTCAAGAACGAGGCTTCTGTTGATCAGATATGTAGGGCAGCGACTTGGTCTTCACTGCACACTTTTACCAAATTTTACAAGTTTGATACTTTTGCTTCTTCTGAGGCTGTTTTTGGGAGAAAGGTTTTGCAAGCCGTGGTGCCTTCCATTTAGGTGACCTGATTTGCTCCCTCCCTTCATCCGTGTCCTAAAGCTTTGGTATTGGTTCCCACAAGTAAGGATGACGCCGTGGACCGGACACACCTATGTTGGAGAAAACAGAATTTATGTTTACCTGATAAATTACTTTCTCCAACGGTGTGTCCGGTCCACGGCCCGCCCTGGTTTTTTAATCAGGTCTGATAATTTATTTTCTTTAACTACAGTCACCACGGTATCATATGGTTTCTCCTATGCAAATATTCCTCCTTAACGTCGGTCGAATGACTGGGGTAGGCGGAGCCTAGGAGGGATCATGTGACCAGCTTTGCTGGGCTCTTTGCCATTTCCTGTTGGGGAAGAGAATATCCCACAAGTAAGGATGACGCCGTGGACCGGACACACCGTTGGAGAAAGTAATTTATCAGGTAAACATAAATTCTGTTTTTTTCTTTCATGATTCAGATAGAGAATACAATTTTAAACAACTTTCCAATTTACTTCTATTTAATTTGCGTCCTTCTCTTGTTATCCTTTGCTGAAAGCTTTATCTAGGAAAGTTTAGGAGCAGCAGAGATCATAGGTTCTAGCTGTTGATTTGTAGCTGCATATATATATATATATCGATTGTGATTGGCTCACCAATGAGTTCAGTTAGAAACCATTAGTGCATTGCTGCTACTTCAACAAATGATACCAAGAGAATTAAACAAATTGGATAATAGAAGTAAATTAGAAAGTTGTTTAAAATTGTATTCTCTAATCTGAAATTAACATTTTTGGGTTTCATGTCCCTTTAAGGGCCACGTTTCTGCCCTTTTAGTCTTGTATCACAAGAATATTTTGAGACTTTCTGACATTCAAGACTTTGTTCAAGCTTTGGTCAGGATAAGACCAGTTATCAGGTCTGCATACCCTCAATGGAACCTTAAAGTGGTTTTGAGGGTTCCTCAGGCACAGCTGTTTTGTTTTGAAAAGTTCTCTTTATCTTTGCTATTTTCTCAGCCAGAAGAGCATCTAAGCTTTCTGTTCTTGTGATTCTCCTTACCTGGTTTTTTTTTTCAGGGTCAAGCAGTTTTAAGAACAAATGGTCTTTCCTTCCTAAGGTTGTTTCTTCTAAAACATAAATCAGGAAATTATAGTCCTATCTCTCTGTCCAGCGCAAAAAAAACAAAAAAACTAAGAGAGATTATTTTATAACTTGGATTTAGGAAGGGCCTTTAAATTCTATCTTCAAGCCACTAAAGGATTCAGAAATTCTTTGTTTATTAATTTTTCAGGTGCCTGCAGGAAGCTACTGCGTAGCATATACAGTAGCAGGGAATTCTCCCCCTGAACAAATTACTGCTTATTCTACCTCTTGGGCTTTAAGAAATGAAGCTTCCTTTGAACAGCTTTGCAAGGCAGCTACTTGGTCATCTTTACATACCTTTACCAAATTCTACCATTTGTTTGCCTCTTCTTAGGCTGCTATTGATAGGAAAGCTCTGTTTAGTACATCTACTTGCCGTAACTGTTTTTCCCGCCCTGTTTAATGGTGGTCTCATGTGATGGCTTGTGGACATCTTATGAAAGAAAACAAAGTTTATGTTTATATGATCAATTAATTTATTTCACAAAACAACCCCTTTCCCCCCAAAAAACAGTTGGTGGGAGTACCAGTTTCCACTTCTACCTTCCTTTTCATATTTTCTCCTTTCACTTGGCCATACATATGACTAAGGAATCATGGAAAAGTGGGAGGTATTAAAGCTCTATTGTGTGGGGTGTTTGCCTCCTCTAGGACTGGACTTTAATCCCACATGTGATGACTCGTTGGGGCATATTTATCAAGCTCCATAAAAAGACCACTGCTCCATAACTTGTCTGCCCGCCCAGAGGCCGTGGACAGAAATTAACCCGATCGAATACGACCGGGTTGATGCTAGTGGCTGATTGGCCGCAAATCTGCAGGGGGCGGCATTGCAACAGCAGTTCACAAGAACTGCTGGTGCAATGATAAATGCCAACAGCGTAATATGTGCGGCGGACATGATATGCTACTTTGTATCATGTCCAATCGCACATTGTTAAATATGCTCCATTGACTTCTCACCATCATGTAAGAAATGAATTTATCAGGTAAGCATGACATTTGTTTTTAATCAATTAAATGCAAAATGTCTAAACCAGCTTCAATAAAGGAGTGTGTAAAATGGATGGGTAGTAAAGGGGTTAACAACAACTCCATTTTGAATTTCTCCAGGAGCCCATACTTGATAATCCTCCGGAAAATCATTTTCTTTGCTAATCCAGTAACATCTGCATCGGCTTGGTGGATGATTCAAGTTAGAGGTCACAGACACATGAACTGGATATAACTCAGACAGTTTTTCAGACTTTATAAATACATTTCAGGTTTTCATTCAGCCTGAAAAACATCAAGTAACATGAGGTAAAAAAAACTAAGGAAGAAAGTGGAAATGAGCTGTTGCGTACCAGTCTTTTGACAAAGAGACACATAACTTGAACAGCTTTAATAATGATATGGGGCAGCACTGACATACAAACAGGCTCTTTCCAAACACTGTATCACAGTTCTTATAGATTAGACACATAAGGACTGTTTTACTTTCCAATGTAAACATACTAATGCATATAACTCAACTAGGCTCTGCTATCAGTAATGAGGGATGTCGGTTATCACCTGAAAAAATGGAATTTCTGGATTCTATCCATCTCCCTAAAACAAAAATGCTACATTTGCTGCTAAATGCCACAGAAGAAACACATTTGTTGAGGGTCAAATTTAAAGCCAATGTGGTCACACAACCTTTATGTCTGTGTAAAATTAATTATTTAAAGTAAGAGTGTCCAACTAGAAAATGTTATCTCCTCTTTTTCTCTGGCCTGCACATACACCAAGCCTAAAAATGTACGCATTGGATCCACTCATAGATGTATATGCCAAGGGCAGGAACATTGAGCACTCTATTGCGTGTGCAAGTTAAAAAGCAATGGACCCCTGGCTTTAGAATGGCTGAGGTTAGAAGCAAAAGGATGGAATCCGACTTATCCGTAAAAACAGTCTTTATTAAATCCACATAGGTAAAATGTAACACATGGGAAACACAGCAAATCCTGAAATGGTGTCACGGGCACAGCACTGACAGGCTTACGCGTTTCGGAAATACATCCGTAGTCACAGTCTGACATTGTGCCGGAGAGAGTGAGAGTTTATCCCCTCTTCGATTGCAGCATAGGTCAGTGTACCGGAATGTGAGCCATTGATGATAGTGGCGAAGAAGCCCCTGCTAAGTTGTGGTGAGTTACCCTGCACCTACCATCACGCCTTTGAATGAGTCTGGACATTTTGTGCATATAATTCTATAGACCGAAAGTTATTAACACATCTGAGTCACTGGGTTTCACATTTATTCCTTTAGAATGGCTCAGCATGACAAAAATAATTTCAAGGAAATTGAAAGTCAAAATTAAACTTTCATGATATAGACGCAGTGTGCAATAAAAACAATGTACATGAAAATGACCAGTTTCTTTTGGTATCCTTTGTTAAAAGCTTTTTCTTCTGTTATGTGCGATCAGTCCACGGGTCATCATTACTTCTGGGATATAACTCCTCCCCAACAGGAAATGCAAGAGGATTCACCCAGCAGAGCTGATATAGCTCCTCCCCTCTACGTCAGTCCCAGTCATTCTCTTGCACCCAACGACTAGATAGGATGTGTGAGAGGACTATGGTGATTATACTTAGTTTTTATGACTTCAATCAAAAGTTTGTTATTTTACAATAGCACCGGAGCGTGTTATTACTTCTCTGGCAGAGTTTGAAGAAGAATCTACCAGAGTTTTTTACTATGATTTTAACCGGAGTAGTTAAGATCATATTGCTGTTCTCGGCCATCTGAGGGAGGTAAAGGCTTCAGATCAGGGGACAGCGGGCAGATGAATCTGCATTGAGGTATGTAGCAGTTTTTATTTTCTGAATGGAATTGATGAAAAAATCCTGCTATACCGTTATAATGACATGTATGTATACACTTCAGTATTCTGGGAATGGTTTTTCACCGGAACTACTCTGTTAAAGGTCACTAATCCTTTTAATAAATATTGTCATGTTAAACGTTTTTGCTGGAATGTAGAATCGTTTACATTGCTGAGGTACTGAGTAAATAAATGTTTGGGCATTATTTTCCACTTGGCAGTTGTCTGCTTTAAATTGTGACAGTTTCGTTTCTCTTCACTGCTGTGTGTGAGAGGGAGGGGCCGTTTTTGGCGCTCTTTTGCTACGCATCAAAAAATTCCAGTCAGCTACTATTATATTTCCTGCATGATCCGGTTCACTGACAGATCTCAGGGGTCTTCAAACTTCTTTGAAGGGAGGTACATTCTCTCAGCAGAGCTGTGAGAATTTTTATTGACTGTGAATAAAAACGTTACTCTATAATTTTTTATGTCAAATTTAGTTATTTACTAATGGGAACAAACCTTTACTAAAAGTTGTGTTATTTTAAACTTGATGCTATAACTGTTTCAGTTCATTATCTCAACTGTCATTTAATCGTTTAAGTACCTCTTTGAGGCACAGTACGTTTTTGCTAAAAAAGATTATAACCAGGTTGCAAGTTATTGCTAGTGTGTTAAACATGTCTGACTCAGAGAATATCTGTGTCATTTGTTCCAATGCCAAGGTGGAGCCCAATAGAAGTTTATGTACTAACTGTATTGATGCTACTTTAAATAAAAGTCAATCTGTACAATGTGAACAAATTTCACCAAACTGCGAGGGGAGAGTTATGCCGACTAACTCGCCTCACGCGGCAGTACCTGCATCTCCCGCCCGGGAGGTGAGTGATATTATGGCGCCTAATACATCTGGGCGGCCATTACAGATAACATTACATGATATGGCTACTGTTATGACTGAAGTTTTGTCTAAATTACCAGAACTAAGAGGCAAGCGTGATCACTCTGGGGTGAGAACAGAGTGCGCTGACAATACTAGGGCCATGTCTGATACTGCGTCACAGCTTGCAGAGCATGAGGACGGAGAGCTTCATTCTGTGGGTGACGGTTCTGATCCAAACAGATTGGATTCAGATATTTCAAATTTTAAATTTAAATTGGAGAACCTCCGTGCATTACTAGGGGAGGTCTTAGCAGCTCTCAATGATTGTAACACCATTGCAATACCAGAGAAAATGTGTAGGTTGGATAAATACTTTGCGGTACCGGCGAATACTGACGTTTTTCCTATACCTAAGAGATTAACTGAAATTGTTACTAAGGAGTGGGATAGACCCGGTGTGCCGTTCTCACCCCCTCCAATATTTAGAAAGATGTTTCCTATAGACGCCACTACTCGGGACTTATGGCAAACGGTCCCTAAGGTGGAGGGAGCAGTTTCTACTTTAGCTAAGCGTACCACTATCCCGGTGGAGGATAGCTGTGCTTTTTCAGATCCAATGGATAAAAAATTAGAGGGTTACCTTAAGAAAATGTTTGTTCAACAAGGTTTTATATTGCAACCCCTTGCATGTATCGCGCCGATTACGGCTGCGGCAGCATTTTGGATGGAGTCTCTGGAAGAGAACCTTAGTTCATCTACGCTAGACGACATTATGGACAGGCTTAGAGTCCTTAAACTAGCCAATTCATTCATTTCGGAGGCCGTAGTACATTTAACCAAACTTACGGCTAAGAACTCTGGATTCGCCATACAGGCACGTAGAGCACTGTGGCTAAAATCCTGGTCAGCTGATGTTACTTCTAAGTCTAAATTACTTAATATACCTTTCAAGGGGCAGTCTTTATTTGGGCCCGGGTTGAAAGAAATTATCGCTGACATTACAGGAGGTAAGGGCCACGCCCTACCTCAAGACAAAGCCAAAGCTAAGGCTAGACAGTCTAATTTTCGTCCCTTTCGGAATTTCAAACCTGGAGCAGCGTCAACCTCCACTGCACCAAAACAGGAAGGAGCTGTTGCTCGTTACAGACAAGGCTGGAAACCTAACCAGTCCTGGAATAAGGGCAAACAGGCCAGGAAACCTGCTGCTGCCCCAAAGACAGCATGAACCGAGAGCCCCCGATCCGGGACCGGATCTAGTGGGGGGCAGACTTTCTCTCTTCGCTCAGGCCTGGGCAAGAGATGTTCAGGATCCCTGGGCGCTGGAGATCATATCTCAGGGATACCTTCTAGACTTCAAATTATCTCCCCCAAAAGGGAGATTTCATCTGTCAAGGTTGTCAACAAACCAGATAAAGAAAGAAGCGTTTCTACGCTGTGTACAAGATCTGTTATTAATGGGAGTGATCCATCCAGTTCCGCGGTCGGAACAAGGACTAGGGTTCTACTCAAACCTGTTTGTGGTTCCCAAAAAAGAGGGAACTTTCAGGCCAATCTTAGATTTAAAGATTCTAAACAAATTCCTAAGAGTTCCATCGTTCAAAATGGAAACTATTCGGACAATCTTACCTATGATCCAAAAGGGTCAGTACATGACCACAGTGGATTTAAAAGATGCTTACCTTCACATACCGATTCACAAAGATCATCAACGGTATCTACGGTTTGCCTTCCTAGACAGGCACTACCAGTTTGTAGCTCTTCCATTCGGATTGGCTACGGCCCCAAGAATCTTCACAAAGGTTCTGGGCGCCCTTCTGGCGGTACTAAGACCGCGAGGGATTTCGGTAGCTCCGTACCTAGACGACATTCTAATACAAGCTTCAAGCTTTCAAACTGCCAAGTCTCATACAGAGTTAGTTCTGGCATTTCTAAGGTCGCATGGATGGAAAGTGAACGAAAAGAAAAGTTCTCTTTTTCCTCTCACAAGAGTTCCATTCTTGGGGACTCTTATAGATTCTGTAGAAATGAAGATTTACCTGACAGAAGACAGGTTAACAAGGCTTCAGGATGCATGCCGTGTCCTTCATTCCATTCAACACCCGTCAGTAGCTCAATGCATGGAGGTGATCGGCTTAATGGTAGCGGCAATGGACATAGTACCTTTTGCACGCCTACACCTCAGACCGCTGCAATTGTGCATGCTAAGTCAGTGGAATGGGGATTACTCAGATTTGTCCCCTACCCTGAATCTGAATCAAGAGACCAGAAATTCTCTTCTATGGTGGCTTTATCGGCCACACCTGTCCAGGGGGATGCCATTCAGCAGGCCAGACTGGACAATCGTAACAACAGACGCCAGCCTGCTAGGTTGGGGCGCTGTCTGGAATTCTCTGAAGACTCAGGGATTATGGAATCAGGAGGAGAGTCTCCTTCCAATAAACATTCTGGAATTGAGGGCAGTGCTCAATGCCCTTCTAGCTTGGCCCCAATTAACAACTCAGGGGTTCATCAGGTTTCAGTCGGACAATATCACGACTGTAGCTTACATCAACCATCAGGGAGGGACAAGAAGCTCCCTAGCAATGATGGAAGTATCAAAGATAATTCGCTGGGCAGAGTCTCACTCTTGCCACCTGTCAGCAATCCACATCCCGGGAGTGGAGAACTGGGAGGCGGATTTCTTGAGTCGCCAGACTTTTCATCCGGGAGAGTGGGAACTTCATCCGGAGATTTTTGCCCAAATACTTCGACGTTGGGGCAAACCAGAGATAGATCTCATGGCGTCTCGCCAGAACGCCAAACTTCCTCACTACGGGTCCAGATCCAGGGATCCGGAAGCGGTTCTGATAGATGCTTTGACAGCACCTTGGAACTTCGGGATGGCTTATGTGTTTCCACCCTTCCCGCTGCTTCCTCGATTGATTGCGAAAATCAAACAAGAGAGAGCATCTGTGATTCTAATAGCGCCTGCATGGCCACGCAGGACTTGGTATGCAGATCTAGTGGACATGTCATCCTGTCCACCTTGGTCTCTACCTCTGAGACAGGACCTTCTGATACAGGGTCCATTCAAACATCAAAATCTAACTTCTCTGAAACTGACTGCTTGGAAATTGAACGCTTGATTTTATCAAAGCGTGGTTTTTCTGAGTCGGTTATTAATACCCTGATCCAGGCTAGGAAGCCTGTTACCAGAAAGATTTACCATAAAATATGGCGCAAATACCTATACTGGTGCGAATCCAAACGTTACTCCTGGAGTAAGGTTAGGATCCCTAGGATATTGTCTTTTCTACAAGAAGGTTTAGAAAAGGGTTTATCGGCTAGTTCATTAAAGGGACAGATTTCAGCTCTGTCCATCTTGTTACACAGGCGTCTGTCAGAAAATCCAGACGTCCAGGCTTTTTGTCAAGCTTTAGCTAGGATCAAGCCTGTGTTTAAAGCCGTTGCTCCGCCATGGAGTTTAAACTTAGTTCTTAACGTTTTACAAGGTGTTCCATTTGAACCCCTTCATTCCATTGATATAAAATTGTTATCTTGGAAAGTTCTGTTTTTAATGGCTATTTCCTCGGCTCGAAGAGTCTCTGAGTTATCAGCATTACATTGTGATTCTCCTTATCTGATTTTTCACTCAGATAAGGTAGTTCTGCGTACTAAACCTGGGTTCTTACCTAAGGTAGTTACTAACAGGAATATCAATCAAGAGATTGTTGTTCCATCCTTGTGTCCAAATCCTTCTTCAAAGAAGGAACGTCTTCTACACAATCTGGATGTAGTTCGTGCCCTCAAGTTCTACTTGCAGGCAACTAAAAATTTTCGCCAAACTTCTTCCCTGTTTGTCGTTTATTCTGGACAGAGGAGAGGTCAAAAAGCTTCTGCTACCTCTCTCTCTTTCTGGCTTCGTAGCATAATACGTTTAGCCTATGAGACTGCTGGACAGCAGCCTCCTGAAAGAATTACAGCTCACTCCACTAGAGCTGTGGCTTCCACTTGGGCCTTTAAGAATGAGGCCTCTGTTGAACAGATTTGCAAGGCTGCAACTTGGTCTTCGCTTCATACTTTTTCCAAATTTTACAAATTTGACACTTTTGCTTCTTCGGAGGCTATTTTTGGGAGAAAGGTTCTTCAGGCAGTGGTTCCTTCTGTATAATGAGCCTGCCTATCCCTCCCGTCATCCGTGTACTTTTGCTTTGGTATTGGTATCCCAGAAGTAATGATGACCCGTGGACTGATCGCACATAACAGAAGAAAACATAATTTATGCTTACCTGATAAATTCCTTTCTTCTGTTGTGCGATCAGTCCACGGCCCGCCCTGTTTTTTAAGGCAGGTAAATATTTTTTAAATTATACTCCAGTCACCACTTCACCCTTGGTTACTCCTTTCTCGTTGATTCTTGGTCGAATGACTGGGACTGACGTAGAGGGGAGGAGCTATATCAGCTCTGCTGGGTGAATCCTCTTGCATTTCCTGTTGGGGAGGAGTTATATCCCAGAAGTAATGATGACCCGTGGACTGATCGCACAACAGAAGAAAGGAATTTATCAGGTAAGCATAAATTATGTTTTTTCCCCATGAGAACATACTCAGGTAGGCTCAGGAACCTAGGCAACAAACAAAACCTGTCGATATAGCACAAAAAGGCTACCCTGAAAAAAGGAGGCCAGTTCCTAAATAATGCCTTCAATCTAAAGAATCAAAAAATATATATGGTCAGGGAGCGCTAATAAAAGCTGCTATAAAAAGGGGTTAAAAAATTATTATTAAACAAAGTGCTAATAATGAATATAAATGTACAAAGACCTAAAAATTAATTCCTAATAGCATTTAATCTGGAAAAAACACATTAAAAACAATGTCAACAAATACATAATAATATATGGTGTTAAATCAAAATATACATATAGCCACTGGTGGTAAAATATGTATAAAAAATGTATGTAAAAAAGTTGATAGAAAAAAGGATAATCCAATGAATAAGAACAGAGTTAGTATGCCTCTTGAATGAAGGAGATAAGCACTATTGTAATGAGTCTGAGGCGGGATGAAAACAATCGGTATTAACTTGGCAACACTATATTGGAATGGAAGATGTGACTCACCCAGAATTCTAAACGGTTAAAGTTAGTTTTTCCGTGTACTTTGTGGCTTTCTTCTGAATTTCACGTCTAGACCTTTCTATATTGTGTGGTTACCTTTAAAATGAGCGTTGGTGGCCCATGGTATATTGTTATGGATATCCGTTCCTCTGTGTATAGGGGGTCATGTGACAATTCTCTGGCCAATCAGGGTCACGGATTGCCGGGTGGTCTGTGTATCTTATGTTTTTGCAATTCCAAGTTGCCGAAGTGAGTTGCACTTGTGATGAATGTTTTGTAACTATGTTACAATACCGATGGGATTGTTACTTCTAGGTTCAAGACGATGTAACAGAGCGCTCTGTATAACAGTCTTTTCTTCGGATGCAAACAATCCAAAGGATATAATCAGTGAAGTGTGGGATCAACGCGTTTCAGCTGATGTAGCCTTGCTCATGAACCTACACTTGGCTTGATCACTATATGGTAGCTGCATGTTTAGCCGTGTAAAAACGCTGCAATTGCTGCGGCCGTATAGTAAGGTTGCATGTATTTTTGTGCACATGTTTTAAGGTACTAGCATGTCCTGAGGATCACAACAGTTTGCAGAAGCAGGTGCAGTGTTTTCCCTAGGGTGTATTTAATTGACACTGAATAAACTGATTGGAACAGCACAATGTGTTTAAAGGGCCGTTATAGTAAAAAAAAATAACATGTTCTAATCCGTTAGAGCATGTAATTTTTCTGACTATCAACCCTATTGTACTGTGTATTTAACCCCCGAAAAGGGATTAATCACACAGTAGATGCTCCGCTCGAGACCCGTGGTGTACTGCTGAAGCTGAGCTGAACCCGCCGGTGATCCAATCCGCAGCGCTAGTTGCACAACTGAGTTGGATTAGATTTCATTTTTCAACTATAATGATCCTCTAATCATCTTTATTGGAATGTATGGATCGTAACCAATATGGTGACGTTTGGAGCCAATAGCCCTTACTCATGCATGTTACAATAAAGGTGATTCTGTAGGAACCAGTTTATTCAGAGTATAAGTGGGTTTGTGCAGTGACTCAGTCCAAGTTTGTACATGAATCACGAGAACCTGCTTACTGGTTGTTGAATGGGCACACCACCTGGCTGATTTTACTGACCACCAAGGTAAAATTTAAGCCAATATTAAAGGGACACTCAGGTTAAATTAAATTTTCATGATTCAGATACAGCATGTAATTTTAAACAATTTACCAATTTACTTCCATTAAAAAAATTGTGCACAGTCTTTTGTGATTGGCTGATTGCTATCACATGGTACAAGGGGAGTGGAAATATACATAACTTTAAAATTTGTTATAAAAAATCTACTACTCATTTGAGGTTCAGACTAAGTGCTATTGCATTGTCTTGTTATCTTGCATTTGTTGATTATGCAAATCTAATGTGTTGACTGGTCCTTTAAGCTAAAACTATCTAATTTCTTTTGAATGTTTGTTGCACAGATTATCATGTTAGAGATCCAAATTTTTTCTTTCATAATTCAGATAAAATATACAATTTTGAACAACTTTCCAATTTACTTCTATTATCACGTTCTTGGTTTTCTTGTTATCCTTTGTTGAAAAGCAGGAAGGTAAGATCGGGAGCATCCACGTGTCTCCAGCACTATATGGCAGCAGTTTTACAATAATGGTATTCATTAGCAAGAGCACTAGATGGCAGCACTATTTCCTGTCATGTAGGGCTCCATACATGTGAATGCTTCCTATATAGATATCTCTTCAACAAAGAATAACATGAGAACAAAGCAAAAATATTTAAATGGTAATCTTTTTTTTTTTTTATTGTATTCTCTTATTAGAATCATGTCCCTTTAAATGATGCAATTCATTTCCTTTGAATAGCTCAAGTAACATTTTTAAATAGCTACAAATGTTATAACATTGCAAATTATTACTCTTACCCACCAAACTACTTTATAACGCCACCTGACTGGTAAAAATTTCTGTGGCGAACACTCAGGTGTATTATATGAAGGCAATAAAGTGCACATGTAGGGGCCTATTTACTAATGTGAGAGCGGACATGATCCGATATTGCGGATCATGTCCACCGCACATCGATAAATGCTGACGGCATGCGCTCTCTGTATTTATCATTGCACCAGCAGTTCTTGTGAACTGCTGGTGTAACGTCGCCCCCTGCAAATTTGCGGCCGCTAGCAGAGGGTGTCAATTAACCTGATCGTATTGGATCGGGTTGATTTCCGGCAATGTCTGTCCGCCACCTCAGAGCAGGCGGACAGGTTATAGAGCAGCGGTCTAACTTGTGTTTCTGGCGAGCCTTCAGGAGCTTGATAAATATGTTGGTGTGCACGTGCAGATAGTTTGTGTGTATATAATCACAGCATGCAGAAGTAAGAATTAGTATGCAAATAATGACACCACCATGCAGAAGTAGGCCTTAGTGCATAGAGGAACAGGTTCAGGAAAATGCATTATCCTTTGCACATGTACAAAAAAAGTTCTCTAATTAAAACTGTATGAAGAAAATGTTTAATTTTTTTGCAATAAAATATAATTTCTCCTTTATAAACACATAGGGCTCGATTTATCAAGCCTTCTCCTCCCCTACGACTGCAAGTTCTCACAAGAGAACCTGCAGTCAGTATTTATCAAGCAGCGCTCATCAGACCGCTGCTTCCTACCCTCTTCTCCACCTTTTTTGACCAGGGAGATTGACAGCTCCTGCCCGAGCGTGATTGGCTGTTCGCGGGCAGGGGGCGGTGTTGCACGCGAGCGCAAAATAGCACTCGTGTGCAGTGGATTGCTGCCCACCAGAGGCAAGCTGGGACACGACAGGGAATATGTACGCCCCTGTCCGCCCTCGCTTGATAAATTGAGCCCTTAATACACAAATGTTTTGAAGAGCAAAGCATCATTTACAGACTTTTATCAGAAACATATTACCTATCACTTATTAGAACATGTAAATTTACCGCTACCGGACCTGCAAGTCTATGTGCTTAATCCCCACAAATATGTTCTGTAACTCATGAGCAGCACTTTGACTATGTACTTAACACCTTTGCAGGGGATAAACGCACAGACTTGCAGGGTCGGTGATGCTAAAACAAATAAGAGCATGTCATGTTTGCTCTTCAATGTCCCGCTAATGTGTTTTTAACTACACTCACAGAGCTGTCTACTACTACAAATGCTTATAACTGACAACTGGACAACGTTTTCCTGTGAGACCTACATATGCTAAGGAGCTTCAGAACTGCTTAAGATGTTACTTGAGAAACTGCAAAGCTATTCTCGCTGCAGTTAAGCATAAAGGCAACATGAGTTCTTAATTTAAACCTTCTGTCAATTGCTATATATAGTGTCTCATCTTACTCTTGTTTGAGTTGGAAGTGAGTTGCATTCTGAGCCTTTAATATATGCAAAGCCTCTCAGAACTGAATAAAGCTCACTAAGATATTAATGCCTGTTTAACAATTGTAGTATGAATTATCCTCACTGCTTTTTTGGATAACTACATTACTTGTAACACTTGAAAGAAAGTTGGAATTCTCGACCACATGGAAGCTTAACAACAGAATATACATTAACCATTTATGAACGTGTATATATGTTTCACAGTCCTGGGCTTTAAGCACCATGATTTTGTATATACAGTATATGTATTCAGATCTTTAGAAAACCCAGGCTGTTTCTCACTGCCCAGGTCATAGTACATGTACATAAAGGACATTTCTTTAGCTAAGACAAGAAGCTAGTGGATGTCAAATGTCTTTACATATTGGATGTAGGACATTGTCTATATATATATATATATATATATATATATATATATATATATATATATATATATATATATATATATATATATCTATATATATATATATCTATATATATATGTGCGTATAGAAGGACTAAAGACTGGAGCGGACGGACAGATTCCTTCTTCATCACAGCCATCTCAAAGCATGTAGACCAGGCACGTATACGATTTCCTGTTGGATTGTTCAGTGCATTGTCTTAGCCTGTCTAGTCAAGAAGGTTCTTGTTCCACAGGGGCTAAAGCGCAGATTTTGTCTAACTATAGTGGCTCTCCAGATGTTTTAGGACTACATTTCCCATGATGCTTAGGCAGCTTAAAGACACTTAAAGGGACACTGAACCCAACATTTTTCTTTCGTGATTCAGATAGAGCATGCAATTTTAAGCAACTTTCTAATTTACTCCTATTATCATTTTTTCTTCGTTCTCTTGCTATCTTTATTTTTTAGTTCAGTACTCTGGACAGCACTTTTTGATTGGTGGATGAATTTATCCACCAATCAGCAAGGACAACTCATGTTGTTCACCAAAAATGGGCCGGCATCTAAACTTACATTCTTGCATTTCAAATAAAGATACCAAGAGAATAAATAAAATTTGATAATAGGAGTAAATTAGAAAGTTGCTTAAAATTTCATGCTCTATCTGAATCACAAAAGAAAAAAATTGGGTTCAGTGTCCCTTTAAGCATCATGGGAAATGTAGTTCTAAAACTGGAGAGCCAAGGTTGCTGACACCTGAACTATACTAAACTTTCAAAGTTTTTTTGTTAGTGAGTGCTACTAGGGAAAACCAAGATAAACAAATTTAAATCTACTTTTAATAATTTCCATATCTTGGCTTTGTTTCTTATGTAGCACTCGCCAACTTCCCTCCCTCTTGTGCTAGATACTGAAGTGGGCCACAATATGGAAATGATAGTAATTAGGATTTTAGTTTTTCCCTCGGCATTTAAACTTTTCTCCAAATCTACTCAATGAGTTTACTTTTTAAGTTTCATGGTTTTTAGTGATTGCCAGTCCCATGAAAACTACATAATGTCTGTTAAATTTGTACAATAGCTTTTATGGTAGATCCTTGGTTTTTAACTCCAAAGGGCCATTATAGTAAAAAAAAATGATATGCTCTAATTCATTAACCTGCACTTCCATGTGTTTAACCCCCACAAATGGGTTAAACACATAGTAGAAATACCGTTGGTTACTGAGTGCACGCTCCCGCTGATTCAATCACCAGTATTAGTCACATGCCTGCTGATTTGATTAGCAGCAATTCCCACTCTAGACCAGCAGTGCTCTGTGGGTCCCAAGCAATACATTTATTATGAGTTTAACACATAAAGGTGCAGGGTTGAATTAGTGTAAGTGCATAGAAGGACCAAAGACTGGACTATGGCTTTACTACCGTGAATAAACATATTTATTTCCATTACCATGCAGCCATAATACAGTTTTGTAATAGGTTGGTGCAAACTATCATGACTTCCAATTCCTAGGGATTATTCATATACTTTTTTTTTTACTATTGTGAGAGTGCATAAAACTAAACATTGTAATAGAGGGGTTATAGATTTGTCATTTCATACTTTCTATTTCCCTGGCATTATCAGCAGCTAAACAAAGGTACATTGCCCTAACCTGTTTCCTTTCTGACCATCAGCAGGCAGTGTCCCACTGAAGTTAAACCTGCAGAAAGAGCACAAAGGGAGCGTGGTATCTGGGGGAGAACTGAATATTGTCCTGGATCAGCCTGTCATGGATATTGGGAGTGTTCCCAATGGCACAGATGGTACGTTCTCAGATATATGACAGAGCTGTGAACTTGGCCTCATCCACAGAGTGTAATTGCTGGAATTTTATGTACCTTATTGATGCTTAAAGGCCTCCGAAAGGTTGTGTTCTTTGGCTTTGCTTTCAGTGAGTAGATACATATGGCCAGTTGATTCCAGTAAAGTGTGCAATGACTTTGTGTTAACTCTGCTATAAATTGTGAGCACATAAATCTGTATAACACAGAGCTATGTTTTAAGTAGTAAATAGTCTATTCTCTGTCTTTTTTTTTTACTTTTGCAGTCTCCGTCATGGACTCAGAAATTATTTTTGAGAATGGTCACTACGCTCTGGACAAAGTGAGGTTTGTACTCTTAGCCATTATACATCGCTTTGTTTTAGTGCTTCAAGTCCGCATTGGGATGTGCAAAATCCAGATAATTGTTTGTTTGTGCATTTAGTCTTGTTTTAACCCCTTAATGACCAGAGCACTTTTCCATTTTCTGTCCGTTTGGAACCAAGGCTATTTTTACATTTCTGCTGTGTTTGTGTTTAGCTGTAATTTTCCTCTTACTCATTTACTGTACCCACACATATTATATACCGTTTTTCTCGCCATTAAATGGACTTTCTAAAGATACCATTATTTTCATCATATCTTATAATTTACTATAAAAAAAATTATAAAATATGAGGAAAAAATTGAAAAAAACACACTTATTCTAACTATGACCCCCAAAATCTGTTACACATCTACAACCACCAAAAAACACCCGTGCTAAATAGTTTCTAAATTTTGTCCTGAGTTTAGAAATACCCAATGTTTACATGTTCTTTGCTTTTTTTGTAAGTTATAGGGCAATAAGTACAAGTAGCACTTTGCTATTTCCAAACCATTATTTTTCAAAATTAGCGCTAGTTACATTAGAACGCTAATATCTTTCAGGAATCTCTGAATATCCATTGACATGTATATATTTTTTTTTAGTAGACAACCCAAAGTATTCATCTAGGCCCATTTTGGTATATTTCATGCCACCATTTCACCGCCAAATGCGATTAAATACAAAAAATCGTTCACTTTTTTACTAATTTTTTCACAAACTTTTGGTTTCTCACTGAAATTATTTACAAACAGCTTGTGCAATTATGGCTTAAATGGTTGTAAATTCTTCTCTGGGATCCCCTTTGTTCAGAAATAGCAGACATATATGGCTTTGGCGTTGCTTTTTAGTAATTAGAAGGCTGCTAAATGCCACTGTGCACTACACGTGTATTATGCCCAGCAGTGAAGGGGTTAATTATGGAGCATGTAGGGAGCTTTTAGGGATAATTTTAGCTTTAGTGTAGTGTAGTAGACAACCCCAAGTATTGATCTAGGCCAATTTTGGTATATTTCATGCCACCATTTCACCGCCAAATGCGATCAAATTAAAAAAAACTTTAAATTTTTCACAATTTTAGGTTTCTCACTGAAATCATTTACAAACAGCTTGTGCAATTATGGCACAAATGGTTGTAAATGCTTCTCTGGGATCCCCTTTGTTCAGAAATAGCAGACATATATGGCTTTGGCGTTGCTTTTTGGTAATTAGAAGGCCGCTAAATGCCGCTGTGCATCACACGAGTATTATGGCTAGCAGTGAAGGGGTTAATTAGGTAGCTTGTAGGGAGCTTGCAGGGTTAATTTTAGCTTTAGTGTAGAGATCAGCCTCCCACCTGACACATCACACCCCCTGATCCCTCCCAAACAGCTCTCTTCCATCCCCAACCCCACAATTGTCACCGCCATCTTAAGTACTGGCAGAAAGTCTGCCAGTACTAAAAAAAAAAGCTATCTTTTATTTTTTTATTATTTTCTTTTGAGCATATTTACATATGCTGCTATGTAGGATCCCCCCTTAGCCCCCAACCTCCCTGATCCCCCCCAAACAGCTCTCTTACCCCCCCCCCCCGCCTTATTGTGCGCCATATTGGGTACTGGCAGCTGTCTGCCAGTACCCAGTTTTAAATTAAAAACGTTTTTGTTTATTTTTATTAAAAAAAAAAAACTATTTTCTGTAGTGTAGCTGCCCCCCCACAACCCCCAACCCTCTCCCAGATTACTAATTTTATTTATTTATACCCTCTCTCTCACTGAGTCCTTATAATTGTTCCATAGTGTAGGGTTCCCACCCGCACACGCGCGAACCCACCCTCGTGCACGCGCGCGCATTCTGGCACGCACCCCACATGCGATCCTGCCCCCCGCCTCCATTGATCGCCGCCCACCCGCCTCCCTGGATAAGCTCCCACCCACCAACGAACACCGCGATCAATGGCCGATGCAGAGAGGGCCACAGAGTGGCTCTCTCTAAATCGGACTGCTCAAAACTGTTATTGCAGGATGCCTCAATATCGAGGCATCACTGCAATAACATGAAAGCGGCTGGAAGCGATCAGGATCGCTTCCAGGGCTTTCAAAGACCAACGACGTACGGGGTACGTCCTTGGTCATTAACTGCATTTTTTTGCAGGACGTACCCCATACGTCGTTGGTCGTTAAGGGGTTAAATAACTTTCCATTTGACTTCTGTTATCGCATTTGCTTCATTCTCTTGGTATCTTTTATTGAAGAGTAAAACTAGGCAGGCTCATAATAGCTCAGGAGTGTGCACGTGTCTTTAGTACTCTATAGCAGCAGTGTTTTGCAACATTGTATAACAAAGCTACAAATAATGTTGCAAAACACTGCTGCCATAGTGTTCTAAAGTCACATGCCCACTCCTGAGCTCTTATGAGCCTGCTTAGTTTTACTCTTCAGTAAAAAATACTAAGAGAACAAAGCAAATTTGATAACAGAAGTAAAATGGAAAGTTGTTTAAAATTGCATCCTCTATCCGAACCATGAAAGTTTAATTTTTACTTTACTGTCTCTTTAAATCTGGCTCCGAAATGAGCCGAATGCCACAGGCTGTGGTCATTTTCGGCATTTGTTTGCCAAGGTTGCTGACCCCTGCACTAATGTATGCCAACATTTTGCACATCCCTATTCAGCATTTATTTCCTTTACTTTTGTAAATCTTATCTCTGCTTATCTCTCTAATTTTTTGTTAAAGTGAATGTAAATTTTGATGCTGAAGTGCCCGGTTTCAAAAAATTTGATTAAAAACAGGGGCACTTTAATTCATCAAAATTTACATTTCACTCATGTTGTAAAAAAATACTTACCTTTTAATCTTGACAGCCGCTCCAGCTTCCTCCGCCCGTCGCAAAGCCTCTTCCTGGGTCTAAAATGAGGAATCCAGCTTCCTCCAATCACGGCTTCGAATCAGACACTGATTCCCCCGGTGGGGGGGGGAAGCTGTGATTGGAGGATGACCTATCCATCATTTCTGACGTCAGAAATGGCTTGCAACGACCAGAGGAAGCTGGATCGGCTGTCAAGATTAAAAGGTAAGTATTTTTTTTACAACAAGAGTGAAATGTAAATTTTGATGAATTAAAGTGCCCCTGTTTTTAATCGAATTTTTAAAAACCGGGCACTTTAGCATCAACATTTACGTTCACTTTAACTTTCAAAGAATAGAAAACACCCATCTAAGTGAAAATAACATCTTGGATAGTGACACAGGCCATTTACTCATTCTAGTATCTGAACTAATGAGACTTCATTCTCAGACCATGTTTCCCTCATATCTGCTGCCAGTGGGATCCTCTCTTTTTCTTTCTAAGCTGTGAAATGTTACAAGGATGTGAAGACAACAGGAGGGGGCAATCTCTGAGCTCTTTTGGAGATATTACTCAGAGAAGACAGTAATTTCTGGCATCTCATTAGGGTTATGTGTTGTGTAATATCACAGTACAAAGAGTACTCGTAGCACTGCTTTTTCTTCTCCTTTCCCCTCTCCCTTTGCCTTTTATCATTTTTCTGCCTGGCTTCCATAGCTCTTCTCTTCACCTCTTCCCTTTGCTCTCTCTCCCTTCACACTTACATGTGGAATGTCCCATAAGATAGTGTATTGTTACCAAAGAACCACACAGGCATATGCTACATTTTCTACTAGCACTGTGTCTGCACTCTCTGACCACTCTAATTAAAAGGACACTCAAGTCAAAATTAAACCTTCATGATTTAGAAAGAACTTGCAATTTTAAACAACTTTCCAATTTACGTCCATTAACAAAATGTGCACAGTCTTTTTATATTTACACTGTTTTAGTCACCAGCTCCTACTGAGCACGTGCAAGAATTCACAGAATATACCTTGCATTTGTGATTGGCTGATGGCTGTCACATGATACAGGGGGAGTGGAAATGCACATAACTTTGAAATTTGTCAGAAAATGATATACTACTCATTTGAAGTTCGGACGAAATGCTATTGCATTGTCTTTTTATAATGCATCTGTTGATTATGCAACTTTTCTGTATTTAGTGGTCCTTTTAAAGTGTAAAAGAGTCATGAACAATTTTTGTATAATATCAGGACCTCTGAAGCTAGGCAGGTTTAAGTGCATGAACCAACAACACCCCCCTGGGAATATTATCATCATTATTTGACACATTTCATTGCCTCTTGAACAACTCCTGGGCTTCCATCAATCATACCAATACAAAATCAATCTTATGGTTTCTGTGGCCTGGAATTCAGTATAATGTTATCTGAAATGGAAACAACCAGTATGGATAAAGTCATAATTAAACGTTCATGATTCAGAGCATGCCCTTTTAAAAGAATTTTCCAAATGACTTCTATTGTCAAATTTGCTTTGTTCTCTTGCAATTCTTGCTTGACAAGTAAGTCTAGGCAGGCTCATAGGAGCTCAGGAGCGTGCACATGACTTTAGCATTTTATGTGAGCACTGTTTGCAACGATGGATAACCTTGATGCAAACATTTTTGAACACACTGATGCCATAGAGTGCTAAATACTCCTGAACTCTCTTGAGCTCATATGAGTCTACTTAAGTTTACTCTCTCCATTTACTGTTTATTTCCTAAGACATGGAGAGTCCTCAACGTCATTCCAATTACTAGTGGGATATTCACTCCTGGCCAGCAGGAGGAGGCAAAGAGCACCACAGCAAAGCTGTTAAAGTGAATGTAAATTTTGATGCTAAAGTGCCCGATTTTAAAAAATTCGATTAAAAACAGGGGCACTTTAATTCATCAAAATTTACATTTCACTCGTGTTGTGAAATTTTAATCTTGACAGCCGCTCCAGCTTCCTCCGCCCATGGCAAAGCCTCTTCCTGGGTCTAAAATGAGGAATCTGGCTTCCTCCAATCATGGCTTTGAATCAGACACTGATTCCCCAGGGGGGAAGCCGTGATTGGAGGATGACCGATCCATCATTTCTGACGTCAGAAAAGGCTTTGCGACGACCGGGGGAAGCTGAAGGAGGAGGAGGTGAAACTCGATGTCTGAAGATTTTTTTCCTTTTTTGGGTACTTTTCCCTGCAAGCAAGGATTTGGGTTTAGCTGTGTCCACATTAATCTCTTGAGTAAGAGTAGTGGTTGCTTTTATACAGTTGAAGTGGTGAGGTGGTCCTTACTTTGTGTTCCTAACATATTGCTGCCCTAGTTATAGAAAGCCAGAGTTGGTTACTCTGTTCTTTCTTTTTTCTACAGGTCTCTGTAAGGAGTATGTGTCCTTTCACGCCTTGTGAGCTGTCTTCCTTCCAGACAGCTAAATTGCCGGTAAGTGTTTTTGTTTTCTAGGTACTGGGGACTTGCACAGAGGATTTCTCTGCATTATTTATTTGGGACATGCTAAATCCTTAGTAGAGGATTGTATTTAGGCAGTGTGCAGGCACATTAAAATGTATGTGACAGGAGACTTAGGGGTTAATCTTCCTTTATGGATATGAAGAAGTTAACCTTATTCTCATTTTATTTATTTCTACTCTGTGTGGGTCTTATTGAGACTTGTGTCTGTTTATTTCACTCTGTCAACACAAAAGTGTGAACGGCAGAGTTAGGTCTGAATGTGTCAGTTTCCTATTTGGTCTTTAACGACTTCTGAAATGCGCACTTTTACTTGATGCGCAGTTTCATTTTCAGCCGGTCACATGACTCCTCCCTTCTGCTCTCAGAATTGTTCAGAGTGACGTCGGCTTTGTTAGTTGAATCTGTTAGTCTGTAACACCGGTTGTTTTATTCCTGACAAGATTTGTTGTACTTTGGGGGGGGGGGGGGGCAGGTAGGGCACCTCAGTCAGCTGAGGTGTAGAGGTCCTAATTAGGGGTACTTTTTGAGCGCAAATGTCAATTTCTAATTTTTTATTTTTCTCTTGTTATTCCTATATCTCTAGGGAATCCCTTAAGCTATGGACATGGAGCTGGAGTCTGTACCTATGTACAAATGTTTGTGTCTTGAGGCCCAAATTGTGTTACCTATGCAATTTTGTTCCTCATGTTTAGAAAGGACTTTGAAATGTAAAGATAAACTTTTTGTTTCTGAGCCTAATGTCTCTCAGGATGATGTTGTTCAGGCAATGCCACAGCTTTCTCCTCACACGTCCCAAGCTTCCACGGCTTCAGATACAGTACCCTGCAGTTCCTCTCGGCCTCCTGGAGGAGTTTATTTGCCATCAGATTTTGCTGCACAGATATCCTCTGCGGTAATCTAGTAAGCTTAACAAATACTATGATGTTCCTTCCTCTGTGGAAGTGTTTCCTGTTCCAAACCGTGTGACAGATTATTTCAGAGGAATGGGAGAAGCCAGGGATACCTTTCTCCCCGTCTCCCATCTTTAAAAGGATGTTTCCTGTTGCTGACTCCATTAGAGATTCAAGGCGCACGGTGCCTAAGGTAGAAGGGTCTATTTCTACTCTGGCTAAGAAAAATATGATCCCTATCGAGGATAGCTGTTCCTTTAAGGATCCCATGGACAAAAAGCTGAAGAAGGTGTATGTTCATCAGGGTATTCAATGGTAACTTGCAGTTTGTATTGCCACAGTAGCAAGTGCGGCACCTTATTGGTGCGATGCCTTGTCTGAATTAATTTTAGAAGAAACTACGTTGGAGGAGATTCAAAATAGAATTAAGGCTCTCAAATTAGCCAATTCTTTTATTTTTGATGCTAACATGCAAATCATTAGACTGGGATCCAAGATGTCTGGCTTCACTGTTCTAGCCCGTAGGGCTCTGTGGCTTAAATCTTGGTCAGCTGATGTTTCCTCCAAGTCTAAGCTCCTGGTGCTTTCTTACAGGGGTAAGACCTTGTTTGGGCCTGGTATGGCAGAAATAATTTCTGATATTACGGTTGGAAAAGGGTCTTTTCTTCCATAAGACAAGAAGAACAGACCTTAAGGATGTCAAAGTAATTTTCGTTCCTTTCGTAACTTCAAAAGTCTTCCTCTTCCAAGCAGGAGCAGTCCAAGTCTTCTTGGAGACCCAATCAGTCTTGGAACAAGGGAAAGCAATCAAAGAAACCCTCAGCTGAGTCAGCATGAAGGGTCTGCCCCCGGTCTGGGATCGGATCAAGTGGGGGGCAGACTTTGTCTGTTTTGTCATGCATGGATACGAGATGGGCTGTGGACTTAGTATCTCAGGGTTACAAAATAGAATTCAAATCTCGTCCTCCCAATGGCAGATTTCTCCTCTCAAGATTATCTACAGTTCAGGTAAAAAGAGAGGCATTCTTTAAATTGCGTTCAGGACCTCTCCTCATTGGGAGGGATTATTCCAGTTCCAGTAAGAGAACGGGGTCTAGGATTTTATTCAAATCTGTTTGTAGATATCTGTAGGGACAGAAGAAAAAAAGAGGCGCCTTATGGGACAGTATCGTGGTGTCGCTAGGGTGCAAGAAACGACGAGCAGCACACACAGATGGCAAGATACTCACAAGTGAGATGGCATATGCGTATGCCAAACTAGACAGGACGGAACCTTAGTCGTCCGCCAGACGGTCCAATAGGAAGAAGGCTCTAACACTCCAACGGTCCAATCCGCAACGGCGGAAGTATACCAACGTCAGAGACCCACAATGTTTGTGGGAAGATTAATGGCTCAGAGTCTTAGGTTTAAAAGGCAGGATACCGCACCCAACATAATTTCAGAATGATGGTCAGCGAGGGCGGGGGTATCATAGGAGAGAGTTTTATTTTAAAAAGGTTATTATTAAAACAGTTTAAAATACAGCAACGCGTTTCTCGACCTTCCGGTCGTTTCATCAGGCCTGATGACTCTAAGACTCTGAGCCATTAATCTTCCCACAAACATTGTGGGTCTCTGACGTTGGTATACTTCCGCCGTTGCGGATTGGACCGTTGGAGTGTTAGAGCCTTCTTCCTATTGGACCGTCTGGCGGACGACTAAGGTTCCGTCCTGTCTAGTTTGGCATACGCATATGCCATCTCACTTGTGAGTATCTTGCCATCTGTGTGTGCTGCTCGTCGTTTCTTGCACCCTAGCGACACCACGATACTGTCCCATAAGGCGCCTCTTTTTTTCTTCTGTCCCTACAGATATCTACCATCATCCTTTCTCTGGGAGTGCTGCCGTCAGATTGGGTCACCTGCGGTGGGGAATACCTTGCTTTCCCCGAGACTGTTTTCCTTCCATTGTGTTCTGTTTGTCACATGTGCGCACCTCCATAAGGACTCAATCCTTGTTTTTTCAAATCTGTTTGTGGTTCCCAAAAAAGAGGGAACTTTTCAACCCATTTTAGTCTTAAAAAGTCTAAACAAGTTTCTCAGGGTTCCGTCCTTCAAAATGGAAACCATTTGTTCCATTCTTCCGTTGGTCCAAGAGGGTCAGTTCATGACAACCATATCTAAAGGATGCCTTTCTTCATGTTCCCATCCACAGGGATCATCGCCAGTTCCTGAGATTTGCTTTTCAAGACAAGCACTTTCAGTTTGTTGCTCTTCCTTTCGGCCTTGCCACAGCTCCCAGAATGTTCTCAAAGGTTCTAGGGGCTCTCTTGGCAGTTGTCAGGTCTCGGGGAATTGCGGTGGTGCCTTACCTGGATGACATATTGGTTCAGGCGCCATCTTTTCAACATGCAAACTCTCATACAGAGATCTTGTTGTGTATGTTCCAACTGTTGGAAACTAAATCTAGAGAAGAGTTCCCTTATTCCCTCTACAAGGGTTTGCTTCTTAGGGACCGTCATATATTCCCTATGTATGACTATATTTTTCTGACGGAGGTCAGAAAATCCAAACTTCTCTCCTCTTGTCTCTCACTAAAGTCTACTGTTCGGCCATCAGTGGCTCAGTGTATGGAGGTAATTGGTCTGATGGTCGCTTCCATGGACATCATTCCTTTTGCTCGATTCCATTTCAGGACTCTGCAGTTATGCATGCTCAGACAATGGAACGGAGACCATTCATATCTGTCTCAGAGGATAGATCTGGACCAGTTGACAAGAGATTCTCTCTCGTGGTGGATTTCGCAGGATCATCTGTCTCAGAGCACATGTTTTCGGAGACCCTTCTGGTTGATTGTGACCATGGATGCCAGCGTGCTAGGCTGGGGAGCAGTCTGGGACTCATTAAAGGCGCAGGGCCTATGGACTCGGCAGGAGTCTGCTCTCACCATTAACATCTCGGAGTTGAGAGCGATCTACAATGCTCTGATGGCTTGGCCTCCATTGTCCTTAGCCCGGTTTATCAGGTTCCAATCGGACAACATCACCTAAGTGGCTTACAAAAACCACCAGGAAGGAACTTAGATTTCCTTAGCCATGAAGGAGGTGACACAGATTATTCAGTGGGCGGAAGCTCACAATTGCTGTCTATCTGACATCCACATCCCAGGAGTAGACAACTGGGAGGCGGATTTCCTGAGCAGACTGACATTTCATCCCGGGGAGTGGGCTCTCCATCCACAAGTGTTCTCCAGGCTAACCCTCAAGTGCGGGGTGCTGGAGTTGGATCTAATGGCGTCTCGTCTGAACGTCAAACTTCCAAGGTACGGTTCAAGGTCAAGAGATCCGCAGGCCGCTCTGATAGATGCTCTGGCGGTTCCTTGGTATATTTCATTCTGGCATACCTGTTTCCTCCGTTTGCACTCCTTCCACGAGTCATTGCTTGTATCAAACATGAGAGAACGTCTGTAGGTCTCGCAGGATCTGGTATGCAGACCTAGTGAAGATGTCAACTCTTCCTTCTTGGAGGTTACCTCTGAGGAAGGACCTTCTAACTCAGGGTCCTTTCCTCCACCCAAATCTTGTTTCTCTTAAGCTGACTGCTTGGAGATTGAACGCTTAGTTCTGGCTAAGCGTTGGTAATTGAGACCATGATTCAGGCTCGCAAGCCTGTTACTCATAAAATTTACCATAACGTATGACGTAAATACCTTTAATGGTTTGAATCAAAGTGCTACTCTTGGAGTAGGGTCAGGATTCCTTGAATTTTGTCTTTTCTCTAGGAAGGTCTGGAGAAAGGGTTGTCAGTCAGTTCTCTGAAAGGTCAGATTTCTGCACCATCTATTCTTTTACATAAGCGTCTGGCGGATCATTTTGTCAGGCCCTGGTCAGAATCAGCCCTGTGTTTAAATCTGTTGCTCCTGCTTGGAGCCTTAACCTTGTTCTTAAAGTGTTACAGTAGGTTCCGTTTGAGCCTATGCATTCCATAGATGTTAAGTTGTTATCTTGGAAGTTTTTATTTCTTGTTGCTATTTCTTCTGCTCGGAGAGTTTCTGAACTCTCGTCTTTAGTGTGATTTGCCTTACCTTATATTTCATGCGTATAAGGCGGTCCTTCGTACTAAATTGAGGTTTCTCCCTAAGGTAGTTTCGGATAGAAATATTAATCAGGAAATTGTTGTTCCTTCTCTCTGTCCTAATCCTTCTTCTCATAAGGAACGTCTGTTGCACAACTTGGATGTGGTGCATGCTCTAAAATTCTATCTACAGGCTACTAAGGATTTTTGTCCTCTGCCCTGTTTGTTTGTTTCCCTGGAAAGCATAAGGGTCAGAAGGCTACTGCTTCTTCTTTCCCTCTGGTTGAGAAGTATGATTTGTTTTCTTATGAGACTGCTGGACAGCACCTCCTGAGAGAATTACAGCTCATTCCTCAAGGGCTGTTTCTTCTTCGTGGGCTTTCAAAAATGAAGCTTCTGTGGAACAGATTTGCAAGGCTGCAACTTGGTACTGTTTGCATACTTTTTCCAAATTCTACAAATTTGATACTTTTGCCTCGGCTGAAGCTTCCTTTGGGGGAAAGGTTCTTCAAGCAGTTTGGTAAACAAAAGTAGTCAGCACAGACACGGGATACTGCGATAAAATAAGTGCTTTATTTACAGGCAGCAATACACTGCTGCATGAGTGAAAAAACAACAATAGCTAGTTGCTAACGCTTGGCGTGGAAGGGATAGACACCCCGGGGTTAAAGATACAAATAGTGTATACTAGGTTGATGTGAAACAGGTAAACGCGTTTCAGCTCCTGGCCTTACTCATTACCTGAATAAGATTAAACAATGTGTGGTTTAAAACAGCCTTCTAGTTTGCTCATTGGTCCGCTGGGATACACCCCTTGTTAAGACTCCGGACCAATGGAAATGTCACTCTAAGATGCAGTACGTGCACAGCTTGTAACAGATACACTTGACAATGTATGTTTTTACATACTAACAGGGAGGATAGAAGTATACAAATAAATAAACAATCAAATGAGACCTAAACACTAAGCAAAAACTGTGTATATACAATTGGTTGGACTCTTCAGTTCATTCAATGTGGTCCCCGTGCAGATCAAACTTGTAATTCAGTTGAGACCCACTGTAATACAAAGAAATTCATTAATAAAGGGAATCCTCTGCCAGATTGCTGTATGTTTTAAGCATAGGGTCATGTAAATGGGCCCCTCCCTGTGTGTTGTGCTGCTATAAGTCAAGGTCTGGATACTAAAGCTTGAACCCTTCTAGATATACTGCACTATTTAGAACAGAGATACCCCTACACTCCATTAATTACAATATGGACTAAAAATCTAGTGAATTTTTGACAGAGGGATGGTTATCTCTAGGATCTATCCGATTCTCCCTCTGTCAAAAATTCACTAGATTTTTAGTCCATATTGTAATTAATGGAGTGTAGGGGTATCTCTGTTCTAAATAATGCAGTATATCTAGAAGGGTTCAAGCTTTAGTATCCAGACCTTGACTTATAGCAGCACAACACACAGGGAGGGGCCCATTTACATGACCCTATGCTTAAAACATACAGCAATCTGGCAGAGGATTCCCTTTATTAATGAATTTCTTTGTATTACAGTGGGTCTCAACTGAATTACAAGTTTGATCTGCACGGGGACCACATTGAATGAACTGAAGAGTCCAACCAATTGTATATACACAGTTTTTGCTTAGTGTTTAGGTCTCATTTGATTGTTTATTTATTTGTATACTTCTATCCTCCCTGTTAGTATGTAAAAACATACATTGTCAAGTGTATCTGTTACAAGCTGTGCACGTACTGCATCTTAGAGTGACATTTCCATTGGTCCGGAGTCTTAACAAGGGGTGTATCCCAGGGGACCAATGAGCAAACTAGAAGGCTGTTTTAAACCACACATTGTTTAATCTTATTCAGGTAATGAGTAAGGCCAGGAGCTGAAACGCGTTTACCTGTTTCACATCAGCCTAGTATACACTATTTGTATCTTTAACCCCTTTAGGGAATCACACGAGAGGAAAGCACCGGTTGTTCCGGCTTGGAGACTACACTTACACACGGCCTGGAGTACCGTCAGGACACTACCCGCTACTACTAAGGAGGCAGTTGCCCGGAGTATAGGTCAGAAGGATCCTGGTGACCGGAAGGTACGTGGCTTTCTGATTCCATTGTTTCTGTTTATATGGGTGATTCATTTGCACCACTTCAAACACAATTGGGATAACATTAAAGTCTCCTGCACTATTTGCCCCCCTGGGTCAGGAGAAATCCATCGGGACAGTCCTCTGAAGTTTAACTGTTAGCCCTCTGTTCTGGTCCTGTAACATTCGCATATTAAAAGCGCTTGGGGTTATGGAACAGAATTTTTAGCGCTAACGATCAACAGTGTGTGTACTTTTCCAATTTTTTTTCTCCACCATTTTGGAGTTTTTCTTCAAGCAGTGGTGCCTTCTGTTTAGGTTTGCCTGTATTGTTCTCCCTCCCTATTCATTCCGTGTCCTCTAGCTTGGGTATTGGTTCCCACTAGTAATTGGAATGACGTCATGGACTCTCCATGTCTTAGGAAAGAAAATTTAATTTATGCTTATCTGATAAATTTCTTTCTTTCCGGACATGGAGAGTCCACGACCCCGCCCTGTAATTTAGACAGTATTTTTTTCTAAACCTCAGGCACCTCTACACCTTTGTGCTATCTGCTTTTTCCATTTCCCTTTGGCTGAATGACTGGGGGTTATGGGTAAGGGAAGTGACACTTAACAGCTTTGCTGTGGTGCTCTTTGCTTCCTCCTGCTGGCCAGGAGTGCATATCCCACTAGTAATTGGAATGACGTTGTGGACTCTCCATGTCCGGAAAGAAAGAAATTTATCAGGTAAAGCATACATTTTATTTTTTTCTGTCTTCTCTTACCTCTCTCTCTTTGTTTCTGTTGTTATACAGTGATCCCCCTGACAACCCCTCGCTACAAAATGTGGAGAGTAATTCTCATCAGCTGTGCAAGGACCAGACTAACACAAGTGATATTAGTGTTGTGGGTGAGCATCTCTTTTTGTTTTCTTTTTATAATACAGAATTATTTTTATATACAAAAGTGTTCTCCCCAGGACCTATCTAATTGATCCACTATTAGCCTAATTTTACTGACCACCAGCTAAAATGTAAGCCAATATTAAACTAAAATTAGCTTATTATTTTTTGTTTTGAATAGCTTAAAGGGACACTCCAGAATTGTTATTGTTTAAAAATATAGATAATCCCTTTATTACCCATTCCCCAGTTTTGCACAACCAACAGTTATATTAAAACACTTTTACCTCTGTGATTACCTTGTATCTAAGCCTCTGCAGACGGCCCCCTTTTTTAAATTATTTTGACAGACATACATTTTAGCCAATCAGTGCCCTCTCATATGTAACTCCACCAGCATTAGTACAATGTTATCTATATGACACACATGAACTAACGCCCACTAGCTGTGAAAAACTGTCAAATGCATTGAAATAAGATGCAGCCTTCAAGGGCTTAGAAATTAGCATATGAGCCTACCTAGGTTTAGCTTTAACTAAGAATACCAAGTCAACGAAGCAAAATTTATGATAAAAGTACATTGTAAAGTTGTTTGACATTGCATGCCCTATCTGAATCGTAAAAGTTTAATTTTGACTAGACTTTCCCTTTAAGTTATCATCTTTTCAATAATATTCACCCGGCTACTTCATAATGCCACAAATATTTTTGTGGAGAATGCTGCATAACTGAGATCTTTTCATAATGAGGTTGAAAAACATCACGTATTAGTAATAAAAGGGATAGGAAACAAAATTCTTATTTTTAACCTGTTTTAAAGTGATTCTAAAACATACTTTGTTTTTCTTCATTGCAAAGAAGCGGACAGTGGTTTGGCAGCTTATTGAGAGCTTTAGGGGGTATAAAGTATATACCCCCAGACGTTTGGCTACCGGACTGGTACCTTTCTCAATGGGTAATCCAAGCTGTGTCTCAAGCGTTCATAAGCCGACACAATACCTACCCCTATTTACACCAACCGTGCTAGTCATTTCCGGTCCGGCTGGGCCAAGGTAGTGTCAGTACATCACTGTTAGTGTACGCCTACAGGCAATTCTCGGGCACATGGCTAATTAACATAGCCTCTCCTCATATGATGTGTTTCAAATACGTCACCGCAATAGCAGTTTTGTTTGTAGCAAAAACTCACATCAGTACAGCCGATCCCAGAACCTACCACCCAGTGACTAAAAACTAACACATTATTAAAACATATAGAACAACTTAGACCTTCCTGAAAATAGGCTTAACAATCAAACAAATATAATTGATTAAACAGTGGTATTTGATTCTTCCTTCCTGCTCATCGGAATATGGTAAAAACATTTATAGGCGGATTAGTACATTCCTTCTTCATTTTATCCATTTTATGGCATTATTTAGTCCCTGTAATATACATTTCCTTAGGTAGCAAGACTTAAGCGCAATCCTTCACTTTATCTATGCCAGATGAGACCTAGACTGAACAGTCATAGAATAATCCAGCTATAAAAACACAATGTCATCCAATTGTGTATTCAATCATGGTGCCTCAATCTGCAATCATTTTTTGTGCCTATCACCACCTCTAATTAGTGGTGGCACATAATCAATCAACATGGTTCTGAGGCTAGCAGCAGTGTGTCCCGCTTTCATGAAATGCCTAGCCACAGGCTGATCCGATGTTTGTTTGCTTCTCAATTGCTCCTCTTATGGCATGGCGATGATTAGCCATCCTTTCTCTAAATGAGGTAGAGGTCTTGCCAACATAAACAAGGGAACATGGGCATGTCAAGGTGTAGATCACAAAATTGCTGGTACATGATAATCTGTGATATATTCTGTAACTTTTTCCTATGCGAGGATGATGAAAAAGACCCTGTAATCATGCTGTTACATGTGGTACAGTCCCCACATTTATAACATCCCAATGTCTTTTTTCCATCCATCCAAGTGCCTTTTTGGTAACATTGACAGCCTGTACACCGTAATCCCTCATGTAGGGGGGGTGCAGGCTGTCAGGTCAATGTTGAGTGTATCGTTGGCATATGCAGGATCCCCCATAGAATTCCTGCTTGAGCTACTAACTTTTTGTTTGGAAAATAATTATTTTAAATTTGAGAAGGAATTCTTTCTACAAATAGCAGGAACTGCTATGGGTTCAAATATGGCTCCCACATATGCCAACCTATACATGCTTTGGTATGAAACCTTCATAATGAACACCTTGTCTATTCCTAACATAAAATTTTATGTTAGGTATAGAGACGATGTGTTTTTGGTTTGGAGGGGTACAGTGGACTCATTGGTGAATTGGATTGATACCCTTAATAACTTGGAGTCACCCATTCGTTTTAAATATGAGTACAGTACTGACACCATATCATTCTTGGATCTCAATATCACAAAACATGTTTGTGAGGAAGGTTTTAGATTTGCTACTTCGTTATACTCCAAACAAACAGATAAAAACTCCCTGCTCTTATCTACTAGTTTTCACCCTGAACATCAGAAGAAGAGTATCAACTTCTCACAGCTCATGTGAGTAGCACGCAATAATACACTCAATAATACCAGAGAAATACAAGAAGAAGATATTAAGACAAAGCTTAAAGAGAGGGGCTACAGATCATTGGACATTAATAGAGCATATGAGAAAGTGCCACAGCATGATCAAATAACACTTCTCAACAAGAATAACATGGAGAAGGATACCACAAGAAAATTAAATTTCATCACAACATTTACCCCCCTACACAAAGTGTTAGAGGAATCTATTCGAACTAACTGGGACATTGTAAAATCTGATAGATTACTCCCATTCTCACAGATGGATGCACCCCGAATTGTGTACAAAAATTCCCCCAACTTGGAGGACATCCTTGTGCTTAACGACCCGGTAAGATGTTACCAAAAAGGGACTTGGATGGATGGGAAAAAGAAGTTGGGATGTTATAAATGTAGGGACTGTACCACATGTAACAGCATGATTACGGGGTCTCAGTTTCATCATCCTCGCACAGGAAAAAGTTACAGAATATATCACAGATTACCATGTACCAGCAATTTTGTGATCTACACCTTGACATGCCCATGTTCTCTTGTTTATGTTGGCAAGACCTCTACCACATTTAGAGAGAGGATGGCTAATCATCGCCATGCCATAAGAGGAGCAATTGAGAGGCAAACAAACATCGGATCAGCCTGTGGCTACACCTTGACATGCCCATGTTCTCTTGTTTATGTTGGCAAGACCTCTACCTCATTTAGAGAGAGGATGGCTAATCATTGCCATGCCATAAGAGGAGCAATTGAGAAGCAAGCATTGGATCAGCTTGTGGCTAGGCCTTTTAATGCAAGCGGGACACACTGCTGCTAGCCTCAGAACCATGTTGATTATGTGCCACCACTGATTAGAGGTGGTGATAGGCACAAATTATTTTATTGTCTAGATACTGTAGCTCTTTCTCTCTCTCTCTCTCTCTCTCTCTCTCTCTGTATACATATTTATATATATATATATATATACACACACACACACAGAAATACATATGTATACATACAGTTGTATGCAAAGGTTTAGGCACCCTTGACAATTTCCATTCATAAATAATTTGGTGTTTGGATCAGCAATTTCATTTTGATCTATCAAATAACTGAAGGACACAGTAATATTTCAGTAGTGAAATGAGGTTTATTGGATTAATATGCATCAAAACGAAATTAGACGGGTGCATCAATTTGGGCACCCTTGTAATTTTGTTGATTTGAATACCTGTAACTACCTAGCACTGATTAATTGGAAAACACAATTGGTTTGGTGAGCCCATTAAGCCTTGAACTTCATAGACAGGTGCATCCAATCATGAGAAAAGGTATTTAAGGTGGCCAATTGCAAGTTGTTGTTTTCTTTGACTCTCCTCTGAAGAGTGGCAACATGGGGGCCTCAAAACAACTCTCAACCTGAAAACAAATATTGTTCAACATTATGGTTTAGGGGAAGGCTACATAAAGCTATTGCAGAGATTTAAGCTGTCAGTGTCCACTGTCAAAAACAGCCCACAGACTACCTCCAAAGATCTACAACATCATCTTGCTGCAGATGGTGTCACTGTGCATCGTTCAACAATTCAGCACACTTTTCACAAGGAGAAGCTGTATTGTAGAGTGATGCGGAAGAAGCCTTTTCTGCACACGCCACAAACTGAGTCGCTTGAGGTATGCAAACGCACATTTGGACAAGCCAGCTTAATTTTGGAAGAAGGTGCTGTGGACTGATGAAACAAAGATTGAGTTATTTGGTCATAACAAGGGGCGTTATGCATGGTGGCAAAAGAACACAGTGTTCCAAGACAAACACTTGCTACCCACAGTAAAATTTGGTGGATGTTCCATCATGCTGTTGGGCTGTGTGGCCAGTGCCGGTACTGGGAATCTTGTTAAATTTGAGGGTTGCATGGATTCCTCCAATAATAATGTTGAGGAATCAGTCACAAAGTTGAAGTTACACCGGGGCTGGATATTTCAACAAAATAATGACCCAAAACACTGCTCAAAAATCTACTCTGGCATTTATGCAGAGGAACAAGTACAATGTTCTGGAATGGCCAACCCAGTCCCCAGACCTGAATATCATTGAAAATCTGTGGGGTGATTTGAAGCGGGCTGTCCATACTCGGCAACCATCAAACCTAACTGAACTGGAGATGTTTTGCAAGGAGGAATGGTTCAGAATACCTTCATCCAGAATCCAGACACTCATTACAGGCTATAGGAAGCGTCTAGAGGCTGTTATTTCTGCTAAAGGAGGCTCTACTAAATATTGATGCAATATTTCTGTTGGGTGCCCAAATTTATGCACCTGTCTAATTTCGTTTTGAAACATATTGCACATTTTCTGTTAATCCAATAAACCTCATTTCACTACTGAAATATTACTGTGTACTTGAGTTATTTGATAAAATGAAATTGCTGATCCAAACACCCAATTATTTATAAATGAAAATCATGGAAATTGTCAGGGGTTCCTAAACTTTTGCATACAACTGTGTGTGTGTGTGTGTGTGTGTCTGTGAGCACTTTGTAGTTAAGTAGATAAAAACATGTAAAAATATAAATTATGCTTACCTGATAATTTCATTTCCATCGTGGGGGGGAGAGTCCACGGCTTCATTCATTCATTACTCTTGGGAAATAAGAACCTGGCCACCAGGAGGAGGCAAAGACACCCCAGCCAAAGGCTTAAATACGTCCCCCCATTCCTCATCCCCCAGTCATTCTGCCAAGGAAACAAGGAACAGTAGGAGAAATATCAGGGTATAAATGGTGCCAGAAGAACAAGAAACTAAATTTAGATTCGCCCACCGGAGCAATGGTCGGGAGCCGTGGACTCTCCTCCCCACGATGGAAAGTAAATGATCAGGTAAGCATAATTTATATTTTCCATCTAAAGGGGGGGAGAGTCCACTGCTTCATTCATTATTTGTGGGAACAAATACCCAAGCTCTAGAGGACACTGAATGAAAACGGGAGGGCAAGAGGCGGACCCTAATCGGATGGCACCACATCCTGTAAAACCTTTCTCCCAAAAACTGCTTCCGCCGAAGCAAAAACGTCAAATTTGTAAAATTTTGTAAAGGTATGTAAGGAGGACCAGGTAGCGACCTTACAAATCTGCTTCATAGAGGCCTCATTCTCGAAGGCCCACGAAGAAGCTCTAGTTGAATGAGCCGTGATCCTCTGAGAAGACTTATGTCCCGCTGTCTCGTAAGCCAAGCGAATCACGCTCCTCAACCAAAAATACAAAGAAGTTGCAGAGGCTTTCTGCCCCCTGCGCTTCCCTGAATACACCACAAAAAGAGATGTAGTCTGTCTGAAATCCTTCGTAGCCTGAAGATAGAACTTCAAAGCTCGAACCACATCCAAATTATGAAGTAACCTCTCCTTAGGAAAAGAGGGGTTAGGACACAAAGAAGGAACAACGATTTCCTGATTGATGTTACGGTTAGACACAATTTTGGGAAGAAATCCCAAACCAGTGTGAAGAACAGCCTTATCAGCTTGAAACACCAGATAAGGAGGCTCACATTGCAAGGCCGCCAACTCAGATACTCTGCGTGCCGATGCAAGAGCTAACAGGAATAGAACCTTCCAAGAAAGAATCTTAATGTCAACGGAGTGCATAGGTTCAAACGGAACCCTCTGCAACACCTTCAGAACCAAGTTCAAGCTCCAAGGAGTAGCGGATTGTCTAAAAACAGGCCTGATTCTAGACAAAGCCTGAAAAAAATACTTTAAACAAAAATAGAGGAGCATAGACCGGGTGATATGCAAATAAAAGTCTGTTTATTACAGATAGCGCCGTAGCGCAACATGAGTGGAGCCAAAATACAGATTAACACAAAAGTGTGGAGGGGATAAACACCCCAGGTTAACCACGGATAGTATGTCAAAGGACTGGAAAATATCAGGTAAATGTGTTTCAGCGTATAGCCTTACTCATTACGTACTTTTAAAATAGTACACTGTGCACTATAAAATGACCAGCCCTTGTTCCTATTGGTCAGTGGGTACACACCCCTTTCCTAATCATGACCAATGGAACCACCTCAGACAACGTCAGCTCCTGGTAACAGATCATAACATACTGCTGTAATAGATAATTGCGAGATATTCACCACATAGATACTAACAGTTGGTACAGTGAGAATGATTGCATGAAATCCGACTAAGTTATATACAATATATACAATAATTTGAAAAAAGGAATTTAGAAAAACAAGTTTTTAAAAAGTCACAGCAACCCTAGTATGCTAGCTTGTGACCTTCCCCAGATCTTCCGTTCCATCAACGTTAGGATGGTTACGACCGTGCTCTCAGTGGCCATAGTCAGCACCAGTACAGACAGATGCAGCATTGGTAGATTGCTATAGCCGTTCAGTTTCCCACAATTTACAAGCCTAAGGAAACAGATCAGAAACACCTGCATGGGTTAAGTGCAAAACAAAACAAAAAGTAAACATCAAAAAATGACACATCACCATGGTCTGGTATACGTTGTGAAAACATCAGATTAGAGAAGTGAAAAAACCTTATATACTTATAAAATTTACCACTAAAGAATGAAGGTGTCCTAATAGGATAGGTCACTGTCTTCCCTATGTACCCTTCATGAGGCATGTTCAATTCCAGTGCCCTGTTATAATAAGATATATGTTAACAGGATTAGTGCACTAGATTATGTATATGAACATGGGATGTATGGGTCACTACATACCTATGACAGGGAAGACCAGAATTAGTGCTTACATATCTAATGCTAGTCTACAAATGATGGAGTGCTCTCACTTGTTAATCTAGTAACGCGTTGACTGCATGATAAGTATTTTAAAGGTGCCCTGGTATCCCGAGACCACAAAAAGGAGGCAGGGACCCAGAGATAGAGCTAAGGAAACAACAGAGGCTATCACTGACCCTCCACTCACCACACAGGGAGATCAAGGAAATACCGGGGGTATGTGAATATTCAGCTTTAATGTTAAGCTGAACTCACCAAAAATTGATGAGGTCGAACTCAGAGTTGAGGCCTTCGGGAACCCTGGTTTTGAGCTTAAAGATCCAGAAGACCTCCCTCTCACCCAACTTACGGTTTCTATCCTGTCCCCCCCTTAGTGGTGGTATTCGTTCAATGATAGTCCAAGTGAAGGATGAAATCTCCTTTGAATGTACTCCTGAGAAATGATTCACAAGAGGGGTGGTAAGTACACCTGCTCTAATGTCCGCTAGGTGCTCCTTAATGCGGGTTCTGACCTCCCTAGTAGTGAGCCCTACATATTGGACGGAGCAAGCCTCACAACTAATCACATATATAACAAATGTCGACCTGCAATTAAGGCAGCAATTAATCTTAAACTCTTGTCCTGAGGTTAGAGAATAAAATGTATCCCCCGTTACTAGTCTCTCACATGCCAAACAGGTGCGGTGATGACAACGATAGGTGCCCGTAACACTCAACCAAGAGGATGTAAATGCCCCCGTCTTCTTTAATCCCCCCTTGTCTGCAGCCCTTATCACTATGTCCTCATTTTTAGCCAAGGTCTCGAGTGCCCTTTTCTGATTGGCTGATATATTACAATCCTGGCCCCTTCTAGAAGAGTAGTAAAGTTTTGTAAGGTCCTGCTCAACTCTTTTCTGGAATGTTTCCAGAGTCCGCCCTCTGCTTTGAATGGGGTAAAACAATGACTTTGGTTTCAGGGTGGGTGCATGTACTATATTAACACTTTGAGAGCCCCCCTCTTCCTCAAGTAACTCGAGGGCCCTAATATCGCACAATTCCTGAAAATCACAAAAGCCAAGGGTCTATGAGAAACAAGCAGATGATCTCACTAAGAGACTCCAGGATAGGGGGTACAGTACTTCTGTGATAACCTGCGCTAGAAACACTGTAAAAAGTATACCTAGGAGTAAGCTTCTAGGATCCCCTAAGGACAGCACCAGGAAGGGAAAGCCAGGAGAAGCTCAGAAAGATGGAGTGACCTTTTTAACTGAGTACTCTAGGCAATACAAGAATATTTGCCAGATAGTAGGTAGGCATTTTGGATTACTGGCAGCAGATAACAACTTACAAGGTGTGGTCGAAAAGGGGATCAGGTGCTCATACAGAAAGAATAGGTCCATAGGTAATATAGTCGCACCAACTAGATTAAAGAAGACGGGGGCATTTACATCCTCTTGGTTGAGTGTTAAGGGCACCTATCGTTGTCATCACCGCACCTGTGTGGCATGTGAGAGACTAGTAACGGGGGATACATTTTATTCTCTAACCTCAGGACAAGAGTTTAAGATTAATTGCTGCCTTAATTACAGGTCGACATTTGTTATATATGTGATTAGTTAGTGAGGCCTGCTCCGTCCAATACGTAGGGCTCACTAATAGGGAGGCCAGAACCCGCATTAAGGAGCACCTAGCGGACATTAGAGCAGGTGTACTTACCACCCCTCTTGTGAATCATTTCTCAGGAGTACATTCAAAGGAGATTTCATCCTTCACTTGGACTATCATTGAACGAATACCACCACTAAGGGGGGGACAGGATAGAAACCGTAAGTTGGATGAGAGGGAGGTCTTCTGGATATTTAAGCTCAAAACCAGGGTTCCCGAAGGCCTCAACTCTGAGTTCGACCTCATCAATTTTTGGTGAGTTCAGCTTAACATTAAAGCTGAATATTCACATACCCCCGGTATTTCCTTGATCTCCCTGTGTGGTGAGTTGGAGGGTCAGTGATAGCCTCTGTTGTTTAGCTATAGCAATCTACCAATGCTGCATCTGTCTGTACTGGTGCTGACTATGGCCACTGAGAGCACGGTCGTAACCATCCTAACTTTGATGGAACGGAAGATCTGGGGAAGGTCACAAGCTAGCATACTAGGGTTGCTGTGACTTTTTTCAAACTTGTTTTTCTAAATTCCTTTTTTCAAATTATTGTATATATTGTATATATTTAGTCTGATTTCATGCAATCATTCTCACTGTACCAACTGTTCGTATCTATGTGGTGAATATCTCGCAATTATCTATTACAGCAGTATGTTATGATCTGTTACCAGGAGCTGACGTTGTCTGAGGTGGTTCCATTGGTCATGATTAGGAAAGGGGTGTGTACCCACTGACCAATAGGAACAAGGTCGTTTTATAGTGCACAGTGTACTATTTTAAAAGTAGGTAATGAGTAAGGCTATACGCTGAAACGCGTTTACCTGATATTTTCCAGTCCTTTGACATACTATCCGTGTTTATCCCCTCCACACTTTTGTGTTAATCTGTATTTTGGCTCCACTCATGTTGCGCTACGGCGCTATCTGTAATAAACAGACTTTTATTTGCATATCACCCGGTCTATGCTCCTCTATTTTTGCTTAAAGTGTTTGCATTGAAGGCCTTTTGAGTGAGCACGGATCTGGGGTGTTTAACTGTACTGCACACACAGCTAAGGTTTTTGCAGCAGGAGGAAAGGAGATCGACGCGACCGCCATTGGGTTCAGGACTCAGCTTGAGTGTCTTGTAGGACGGCAAGGCATAAAGGTACAGAGGTGTGATACGACTGATCTACAGCCAGCCCATACACTTGCCTTACACAATCCGGAGGATGACAGGTATGTGTCCTGAATTTCACTGTGCATAGAGAGCCGTTACGGAACACTTTGTCAGAGTCACGACTTGTGAGCATAGCTCATCTCCTGGTTAACACCGCTAAAGTTTGTGGGGAACGTTCGGAGGGTGTCTCTCCTGGCATAGGGTTCACCATTGTGTGTATACCATTACCATATCAGTGAAAGGACTATTCACATAGTGTATGTGGGGTGCATCTGCAATTACACTTCTACATTTCTTCCCACACTTTTTGTTACCTGAACAAAATACTGTATATCAGGAAGCTCAGCGAGCCTCTTGTGTAACAGAACAGATAATGCCGAAATCTGTCCCTTCAAGGAACTGGCGGCCAGCCCCTTCTCCAGTCCATCCTGGAGAAAGGACAAAATCCTGGATACCTTAACCTTGTGCCAAGGATATCCATGCTTCTCACACCAGGACAAGTAAGTCCTCCACACCTTATGATAGATGCGACGAGTGACCGGCTTCCTGGCCTGAACGAGAGTATCAATTACTCTCTCAAAAAACCCTCTCTTGGCCAAGACTAAGTGTTCAATCTCCACGCAGTCAGCCTCAGAGAATCTAGATTTTGATGTTGAAAAGGACCCTGTACCAACAGATCCCTGCTACAGGGTAACCTCCATGGAGGAGACAATGACATCCCCACCAGATCCGCAAACCACGTCCTCCGTGTCCACGATGGAGCAATCAGAATAGCCAAAGCTTGCTCCTGTTTGATGCGGGCCACTACACGAGGCAGAAGTGACAACGGTGGAAAAATGTAAACTAGGTTGAACCCACAAGGTACCGCTAAGGCATCTATCAGCTCTGCCTGGGGATCCCTGGACCGCGACCCATATCTAGGTATTTTGCAATTGAGTCTGGACACCATGAGATTTATCTCCGGAGTCCCCCATTCATGATAAATTTCCGCAAACACGTCAGGGTGGAGAGACCATTCCCCCGGATGGAAGGATTGCCCATTCCAATATCCGAGAAACCTCCCTCATTGTTAGGGAGCTTCTTGTCCCCCCCTGATGGTTGATGTAAGCCACAGAGGTAATGTTGTCTGTCTGTAATCTGATGAAGCTGAATGACCCCAGAAGAGGCCATGCCTTCAGAGCATTGTAGATCGCTCGAAGTTCCAGAATATTGATCAGGAGGAGAGACTCCTCTCGAGACCATTTTCCCTGTGCCATCCTGGCACCCCAAATAGCTCCCCATCCTGCCACTCGCGTCCTTGGTCACAATCTCCCAGGACGGTCTCGGGACAGTTGTTCCGGATGGATCCACCAAGAGAGAGAGTTCCTCGAGAAATCGGTTGGGATGGATCTGTAAGATCGTCGTTCCACTGTCTCAACATGCACAACTGAAGAGGTCTGAGATGGAACCTGGCAAATGAAATGACATAGATGCTGGATACCAAGAACCCGATCACCTCCATACTCTGAGCCACTGTGACGAAAGGCAAAGAATGACTGGGGGATGAGGGAAGTGGGGGGAGGTATTTAAGCCTTTGGCTGGGGTGTCTTTGCCTCCACCTGGTGGCCAGGTTCTTATTTCCCACAAGTAATGACTGAAGCCGTGGACTCTCCTCCCCTTTAGATGGAAAGCATATTTAGGTTCTATGTATTTTTAAATACAGTTTCCTGTATATATGTGTACCTATATATAATATATAGGTATAGCTATATATTGTACCAAAAAAACATCAGATATACAGATGACATAGCAGGCGAGCAAAAATGTTCAACTTGTAATACGAGCACTACACAATGTGCGCAAAAATCTTACTTCTAGCGGATTTATCGCATGAACGGGAGCGATAAATAATGCTTTAGTTGTGTGTAGATAAACAAATCTGCAATATTCTCCCTTTCTCCAACATAGGTGTGTCCGGTCCACGGCGTCATCCTTACTTGTGGGATATTCTCCTCCCCAACAGGAAATGGCAAAGAGCCCAGCAAAGCTGGTCACATGATCCCTCCTAGGCTCCGCCTACCCCAGTCATTCTCTTTGCCGTTGTACAGGCAACATCTCCACGGAGATGGCTTAGAGTTTTTTAGTGTTTAACTGTAGTTTTTATTATTCAATCAAGAGTTTGTTATTTTGAAATAGTGCTGGTATGTACTATTTACTCAGAAACAGAAAAGAGATGAAGATTTCTGTTTGTATGAGGAAAATGATTTTAGCAACCGTAACTAAAATCCATGGCTGTTCCACACAGGACTGTTGAGAGCAATTAACTTCAGTTGGGGGAACAGTATGCAGTCTCTTGCTGCTTGAGGTATGACACATTCTAACAAGACGATGTAATGCTGGAAGCTGTCATTTTCCCTATGGGATCCGGTAAGCCATGTTTATTACGATCGTAAATAAGGGCTTCACAAGGGCTTATTAAGACTGTAGACTTTTTTTGGGCTAAATCGATTCATTATTAAAACATATTTAGCCTTGAGGAATCATTTTATCTGGGTATTTTGATATAATAATATCGGCAGGCACTGTATTAGACACCTTATACCTTAGGGGCTTTCCCAAAGCATAAGCAGAGCCTCATTTTCGCGCCGGTGTGGCGCACTTGTTTTTGAGAGGCATGGCATGCAGTCGCATGTGAGAGGAGCTCTGACACTTAGAAAAGACTTTCTGAAGGCGTCATTTGGTATCGTATTCCCCTTTGGGCTTGGTTGGGTCTCAGCAAAGCAGATACCAGGGACTGTAAAGGGGTTAAAGTTTAAAACGGCTCCGGTTCCGTTATTTTAAGGGTTAAAGCTTCCAAATTTGGTGTGCAATACTTTTAAGGCTTTAAGACACTGTGGTGAAAATTTGGTGAATTTTGCACAATTCCTTCATGTTTTTTCGCAATTGCAGTAATAAAGTGTGTTCAGTTTAAAATTTAAAGTGACAGTAACGGTTTTATTTTAAAACGTTTTTTGTACTTTGTTATCAAGTTTATGCCTGTTTAACATGTCTGAACTACCAGATAGACTGTGTTCTGAATGTGGGGAAGCCAGAATTCCTATTCATTTAAATAAATGTGATTTATGTGATAATGACAATGATGCCCAAGATGATTCCTCAAGTGAGGGGAGTAAGCATGGTACTGCATCATTCCCTCCTTCGTCTACACGAGTCTTGCCCACTCAGGAGGCCCCTAGTACATCTAGCGCGCCAATACTCCTTACTATGCAACAATTAACGGCTGTAATGGATAATTCTGTCAAAAACATTTTAGCCCAAATGAACACTTGTCAGCGTAAGCGCGGCTGCTCTGTTTTAGATACTGAAGAGCATGGCAACGCTGATACTAATATCTCTGAAGGGCCCCTAACCCAGTCTGATGGGGCCAGGGAAGTTTTGTCTGAGGGAGAAATTACTGATTCAGGGAACATTTCTCAACTGGCTGAACCTGATGTGATTGCATTTAAATTTAAGTTGGAACATCTCCGCATTCTGCTTAAGGAGGTATTATCCACTCTGGATGATTGTGACAAGTTGGTCATCCCAGAGAAACTATGTAAAATGGACAAGTTCCTAGAGGTGCCGGGGCTCCCAGAAGCTTTTCCTATACCCAAGCGGGTGGCGGACATTGTTAATAAAGAATGGGAAAGGCCCGGTATTCCTTTCGTCCCTCCCCCCATATTTAAAAAATTGTTTCCTTTGGTCGACCCTAGAAAGGACTTATGGCAGACAGTCCCCAAGGTCGAGGGGGCGGTTTCCACTTTAAACAAACGCACCACTATACCCATAGAGGATAGTTGTGCTTTCAAAGATCCTATGGATAAAAAATTAGAAGGTTTGCTTAAAAAGATGTTTGTTCAGCAGGGTTACCTTCTACAACCAATTGCATGCATTGTCCCTGTCGCTACAGCCGCATGTTTCTGGTTCGATGAGCTGATGAAGGCGGTCGATAGTGATTCTCCTCCTTATGAGGAGATTATGGACAGAATCAATGCTCTCAAATTGGCTAATTCTTTCACCCTAGACGCCACTTTGCAATTGGCTAGGTTAGCGGCTAAGAATTCTGGGTTTGCTATTGTGGCGCGCAGAGCGCTTTGGTTGAAATCTTGGTCGGCTGATGCGTCTTCCAAGAACAAGCTACTTAACATTCCTTTCAAGGGGAAAACGCTGTTTGGCCCTGACTTGAAAGAGATTATCTCTGATATCACTTGGGGTAAGGGCCACGCCCTTCCTCAGGATCGGCCTTTCCAGGCAAAAAATAAACCTACTTTTCGTCCCTTTCGTAGAAACGGACCAGCCCGAGGTGCTACGTCCTCTAAGCAAGAGGGTAATACTTCTCAAGCCAAGCCAGCTTGGAGACCAATGCAAGGCTGGAACAAGGGAAAGCAGGCCAAGAAACCTGCCACTGCTACCAAGACTGCATGAAAAGTTGGCCCCCGATCCGGGACCGGATCTGGTGGGGGGCAGACTCTCTCTCTTCGCTCAGGCTTGGGCAAGAGATGTTCTGGATCCTTGGGCGCTAGAAATAGTCTCCCAAGGTTATCTTCTGGAATTCAAGGGACTTCCCCCAAGGGGGAGGTTCCACAGGTCTCAGTTGTCTTTAGACCACATAAAAAGACAGGCATTCTTACATTGTGTAGAAGACCTGTTAAAAATGGGAGTGATTCATCCTGTTCCATTAAGAGAACAAGGGATGGGGTTCTACTCCAATCTGTTCATAGTTCCCAAAAAAGAGGGAACGTTCAGACCAATCTTAGATCTCAAGATCTTAAACAAGTTTCTCAAGGTTCCATCGTTCAAGATGGAAACCATTCGAACTATTCTTCCTTCCATCCAGGAAGGTCAATTCATGACCACGGTGGATTTAAAGGATGCGTATCTACATATTCCTATCCACAAGGAACATCATCGGTTCCTGAGGTTCGCATTCCTGGACAAGCATTACCAGTTCGTGGCGCTTCCTTTCGGATTAGCCACTGCTCCAAGGATTTTCACAAAGGTACTAGGGTCCCTTCTAGCTGTGCTAAGACCAAGGGGCATTGCTGTAGTACCTTACTTGGACGACATTCTGATTCAAGCGTCGTCCCTTCCTCAAGCAAAGGCTCACACGGACATCGTCCTGGCCTTTCTCAGATCTCACGGATGGAAAGTGAACGTGGAAAAGAGTTCTCTATCTCCGTCAACAAGGGTTCCCTTCTTGGGAACAATAATAGACTCCTTAGAAATGAGGATATTTCTGACAGAGGCCAGAAAAACAAAGCTTCTAGACTCTTGTCGGATACTTCATTCCGTTCCTCTTCCTTCCATAGCTCAGTGCATGGAAGTGATCGGGTTGATGGTAGCGGCAATGGACATAGTTCCTTTTGCGCGCATTCATCTAAGACCATTACAACTGTGCATGCTCAGTCAGTGGAATGGGGACTATACAGACTTGTCTCCGAAGATACAAGTAAATCAGAGGACCAGAGACTCACTCCGTTGGTGGCTGTCCCTGGACAACCTGTCACAAGGGATGACATTCCGCAGACCAGAGTGGGTCATTGTCACGACCGACGCCAGTCTGATGGGCTGGGGCGCGGTCTGGGGAGCCCTGAAAGCTCAGGGTCTTTGGTCTCGGGAAGAATCTCTTCTACCGATAAATATTCTGGAACTGAGAGCGATATTCAATACTCTCAAGGCTTGGCCTCAGCTAGCGAGGGCCAAGTTCATACGGTTTCAATCAGACAACATGACAACTGTTGCGTACATCAACCATCAAGGGGGAACAAGGAGTTCTCTAGCGATGGAAGAAGTGACCAAAATCATTCTATGGGCGGAGTCTCACTCCTGCCACCTGTCCGCTATCCACATCCCAGGAGTGGAAAATTGGGAAGCGGATTTTCTGAGTCGTCAGACATTGCATCCGGGGGAGTGGGAACTCCATCCGGAAATCTTTGCCCAAGTCACTCAGCTGTGGGGCATTCCAGACATGGATCTGATGGCCTCTCGTCAGAACTTCAAAGTTCCTTGCTACGGGTCCAGATCCAGGGATCCCAAGGCGGCTCTAGTGGATGCACTAGTAGCACCTTGGACCTTCAAACTAGCTTATGTGTTCCCGCCGTTTCCTCTCATCCCCAGGCTGGTAGCCAGGATCAATCAGGAGAGGGCGTCGGTGATCTTGATAGCTCCTGCGTGGCCACGCAGGACTTGGTATGCAGATCTGGTGAATATGTCATCGGCTCCACCTTGGAAGCTACCTTTGAGACGAGACCTTCTTGTTCAGGGTCCGTTCGAACATCCGAACCTGGTTTCACTCCAGCTGACTGCTTGGAGATTGAACGCTTGATTTTATCGAAGCGAGGGTTCTCAGATTCTGTTATCGATACTCTTGTTCAGGCCAGAAAGCCTGTAACTAGAAAAATTTACCACAAAATTTGGAAAAAATATATCTGTTGGTGTGAATCTAAAGGATTCCCTTGGGACAAGGTTAAGATTCCTAAGATTCTATCCTTCCTTCAAGAAGGATTGGAAAAAGGATTATCTGCAAGTTCCCTGAAGGGACAGATTTCTGCCTTGTCTGTGTTACTTCACAAAAAGCTGGCAGCTGTGCCAGATGTTCAAGCCTTTGTTCAGGCTCTGGTTAGAATCAAGCCTGTTTACAAACCTTTGACTCCTCCTTGGAGTCTCAATTTAGTTCTTTCAGTTCTTCAGGGGGTTCCGTTTGAACCCTTACATTCCGTTGATATTAAGTTATTATCTTGGAAAGTTTTGTTTTTAGTTGCAATCTCTTCTGCTAGAAGAGTTTCAGAATTATCTGCTCTGCAGTGTTCTCCTCCTTATCTGGTGTTCCATGCAGATAAGGTGGTTTTACGTACTAAGCCTGGTTTTCTTCCAAAAGTTGTTTCTAACAAAAACATTAACCAGGAGATTATCGTACCTTCTCTGTGTCCGAAACCAGTTTCAATGAAGGAACGTTTGTTGCACAATTTGGATGTTGTTCGCGCTCTAAAATTCTATTTAGATGCTACAAAGGATTTTAGACAAACATCTTCCTTGTTTGTTGTTTATTCGGGTAAAAGGAGAGGTCAAAAAGCAACTTCTACCTCTCTCTCTTTTTGGATTAAAAGCATCATCAGATTGGCTTACGAGACTGCCGGACGGCAGCCTCCCGAAAGAATCACAGCTCATTCCACTAGGGCTGTGGCTTCCACATGGGCCTTCAAGAACGAGGCTTCTGTTGATCAGATATGTAGGGCAGCGACTTGGTCTTCACTGCACACTTTTACCAAATTTTACAAGTTTGATACTTTTGCTTCTTCTGAGGCTATTTTTGGGAGAAAGGTTTTGCAAGCCGTGGTGCCTTCCATTTAGGTGACCTGATTTGCTCCCTCCCTTCATCCGTGTCCTAAAGCTTTGGTATTGGTTCCCACAAGTAAGGATGACGCCGTGGACCGGACACACCTATGTTGGAGAAAACAGAATTTATGTTTACCTGATAAATTACTTTCTCCAACGGTGTGTCCGGTCCACGGCCCGCCCTGGTTTTTTTTAATCAGGTCTGATAATTTATTTTCTTTAACTACAGTCACCACGGTATCATATGGTTTCTCCTATGCAAATATTCCTCCTTAACGTCGGTCGAATGACTGGGGTAGGCGGAGCCTAGGAGGGATCATGTGACCAGCTTTGCTGGGCTCTTTGCCATTTCCTGTTGGGGAGGAGAATATCCCACAAGTAAGGATGACGCCGTGGACCGGACACACCGTTGGAGAAAGTAATTTATCAGGTAAACATAAATTCTGTTTTTCTGTAATTCAACTCTGCAAATTAAAGGGACACTAAACCCAATTTTTTTTCTTTCACGGTTCATATAGAGCATGCAATTTTAAGCAACTTTCTAATTTACTTCTATTATCAATTTTTCTTCGTTCTCTTGCTATTTTTATTTAAAAAGCAGGAATGTGATGCATAGGAGCCGGACCATTTTTGGTTGAGAACCTGGGTTATGCTTGCTTATTGGTGGGTAAATGTAAGCCTCCCATAAGCAAGTGCTATCCGTGGTGCTGAACCTTAAATGGGCTGGCTGCTAAGATTTACTTTCCTGCTTTTAAAATAAAGATAGCAAGAGAACGAAGAAAAATTAATAATAGGAGTAAATTAGGAAGTTGCTTAAAATGTAATGCTCTATCTGAATCATGAAAGAAAAAAAATTGGGTTCAGTGTCCCTTTAAGAGTTTTCCAATTTTGAGTACTGGAGAATTAACGTCTCTAAATAAGGCAAGTGGTGGGTGGACTTTGGCTATTAAAAAACATTTACAGCAAATAAGGTGTTAATTTATTCAATTTATTTTCAAGCTCACCTAGTTTGTTCATTTAGTTCAAGACAGCAGAAAAATATAGTAATTACAAGGTGTTCACAGACCCTTTAGTTAAAGAGCAGTAAACACATTGGGATTATAAAAGACTGCTGTTGTCTAGCTGTAAAATAACATATCAGCCAAGTCTAAACATTTCAAAAACAGATTAACCTCTTGTTTGCTGCAATTGTTTTTCAATAGCCAAACTCCACCCACCCACCACTTGTCTTATTTGTAGGAGCCAATCTGGGCTTTAGTTTTCAGACAACTAGGCGAGTCACTGTTATAAAGTTAGTATAAAACTACATTGTTTTGCAGTTATTAAAGGGACATGAAATGCTAAATTTTTCTTTCACGATTCAGAAAGGGAATATAATTTTAAACAAATTTCACATTTACTTCTAGCTTCTTATTTACTTTATTCTCTTGGTATCCTTTGTTGAAGAAGCAACAGTGCACTACTGGGAGCTATTTAATGCTTTGGGTGAGCCAATAACATGAGGCATTTATGTTCAGCAACCAATCAGCAGCCCCTGTGTCTACCTAGGTATACTTTTCAACAAAAGATATAAAGAGAACAAAACAAATTCGATAATAGAACTAAAATTAAGTTATTTAAAATCACATGCTCTATCTGTATCATGAAAGATAAAATGTGGGTTTTATGTCCCTTTAATAGCTAAAGCCAATTAGGGAATGACTTGAGAAGTCTTCAGTGTACATTTTTAGTTCTGAAAATTAGAAAGGCCACAAGGGTGCACCGATAAATAATGAAAGTATATAGCAAAGTTGTTGTACTACGCATAACTAAATATGTTATATTAAAATGTTAACGTGTTTATTGTCCCTTTATGGTACTGGATATCACAGTATCAGTATTGTGCTGCCTACAGTGTTTCTTGTTTGTATTTTTTTATGTATTTATTTAAAGGGACAATCTAGTTGAAATTAAACTTTCAGGATTCAGATAGGGCATGCAATTTTAAATGATTTTTCAATTTTACTTTTATCATCAAATTTGCTTTCTTCTCTTGGTATTCTTTGTTGAAAGCTAAACCTAGGTAGGCTCATATGCTAATTTTTAAGCCTTTGAAGGCCACCTCATATCTCAGTGCTAGTTATCTCAGTGTTAGTTCATGTGTGTCATAGAGATAACATTGTGCTCACGTCCATGGAGTTACTTATGAGAGAGCACTATATAATAGTGCGGGTCTTGCCGGGAGTTGCAAGACTGCGCTATTACACCCCTTTCTCCTGCTGGCTTCTCTAAATAGCGCAGTCTCACTTAATATTAATATTAAAGACCAGTGAGACTGCACTATTTATAGAAGCCAGCAGGAGGGAGGGTGTAATAGCGCAGTCTTGCAACTTCCTGCAAGACCCGCACTATTATAAACAAACAATCCCTTAACTACCAGCGATGTACAGGGTATGTCACGGTCGTTAAGGGGTTAATGTAACTGTTGGTTATGCAAAATAAAGGGATTATCTATCTTTTTAAACAATAACAATTCTGGAGCAGACTGTCCCTTTAATAATTCAGTTATTTATCTTTGAAAGATTTGAAACAAGATAAATATGAATACTGTATTCATATTTATCTTGTTTCAAATCTTTCAAAGATAAATAACTGAATTATTAAAGGGACAGTCTGCTCCAGAATTGTTATTGTTTAAAAAAATAGATAATCCCTTGTATTGCCAGGCTTTCGTTCACAGCCACTGGTTACTTATACAGTCCCCTCCCTTTTTCAGCACGTTTGTATTATAAGCGTGTGTACTTATTCCAATGACCTACAGAGACAAAGTAATACACAACACAGTTTCTTTTCCAGAACACAAGACAATGTGTGTGTAAACTTTGTGACGTGTTTTATGTAAGTTTATTACTGATATCTAAGTAGATCGATTTGGAAACTCATAACAATTTTTTTTTTAAAAAGTGTTAACCACTTTCACACCATATTATGAACCTGTGCCTTTTAGCAATAATTCCATCATTTGTCTCTAGATCATTTTTAGTTTGAATAGTTTCTAAGTCCGGTCATTTTTTTTTTTTTGTACCCCCTGCATAGCTCTTTGGTATCTGTTGAATTGTTACAAATAAACATAATAATACTTAAAGGGACACTGAACCCAATTTTTTTTCTTTTGTGATTCAGATAAAGCATGCAATTTTAAGCAACTTTCTAATTGACTCCTATTATCAAATTGTCTTCATTCTCTTGGTATCTTTATTTGAAATGCAAGAATGTAAGTCGGCCCATTTTTGGTGAACAAACTGGGTTGTTCTTGCGGATTGGTGGATAAATTCACCCACCAATAAACAAGTCCTTTCCATGGTTCTGAACAAAAAAAATAGCTTAGATGCCTTCTTTTTCAAATAAAGAAAGCAAGAGAACGAAGAAAAATTGATAATAGGTGTAAATTAGAAAGTTGCTTAAAATTGCATGCTCTATCTGAATCACAAAACAAAAAAAATTTGGGTTCAGTGCCCCTTTAAATAGTTGAACAAAGTTTTACTTTTCTTAGGTAATGGAGAATGTCCGCACACAACAGTAGCAGATAGTGATGCCTCATCTGTGGATACGTCAATGATCAGCATCACTAGCGTTCCAACCTCGCCAGGTTCACTGCTACCATCTGCAGGGAACGAGGAGTCGCCATCACAGACCAGTGCCATTACTCCGACTGCAGATGGCCTCCCTCCAGGGTAAGAGACCAGTGATGCACCCAGTGCTGTATAATAGAAGATAAAATATAAGGGGCATTATATGGTGTGTGCAGGAGACTGCAGAAGTTGAAGATTAGGTGGAGCCCACACAGTCTACACAGTCATGAATGCTACATTATATGTCCATCTGAAAGGCCTCATTCTCCCTCAGCTGTTTGTGTACATAGGACAATCCTATCCAGTCACTCACCTTACGAGGGGTGGGGGTGGGCTAATTTGAGTAAATTACAGTGGGAGGTCAGTGCTACAGTACAGCTTCTCTCAATCAGATGCCTGTCCAGTTTTATTACCTGCATAATTGTATTCAAATTCTTACATATGTCCAGCTGAGAAGGTCCTTTTGGAATATAAAAAAATATTTTATTTAAAAGGATATTCTTATGCAAAAGTTACAGGCTTTTTCTTTGCACTATTGATCAAATGTAACTGTGGTACAAAGGATTTAAACATGTAGGTAAAATTCAGCACGGAAATAGCCAGTTATTTGTTAGTATATGCACCTTCTGCTCCTGAGTGGTTCACCAGTGGGACTTTACTGTTCTGTTTAACCACTTTTAAGGAGTTAAAGGGCCATGAAACCCAAACAATTTTCTTTTATGGTTTAGGTAGAACAAACAATTTGAAACAACTTTCCAGTTTACTTCTATTACCAAATTTGCTTCATTCTCTTGGTATCATTTGTTGAAGGAGCAGCAGTGCACTACTGGTTTCTAACTTAACACATGGGTGAGCCAATGCAATCGGTTTATATATGTGCAGCCACCAATCAGCAGCTAGAACCTAGGTTCTTTGCTGCTCCTGAGCTTACCTAGATGAACCTTTCAGCAAAGGATAAAATGAGAAGGAAGCAAATTTAAATAATAGATGTAAATTGGAAAGTTGTTAAAAATTATATGCTCTGCCTAAATCATGACTGTCTACTTTACCGTCCCTTTAAACACAGTTTATTGTCTGATACTTATTGTCCTGTTAACGACTGATGATGAGCCATTTTCAGTGTCACCATAATCACAGGCATCCCTTTTTATTGTTTATTGGCAACATTTTTTTCATTTTACCCTTGGATACATAGTGCTGTAGGGTCAACAATGCAAAAATGAGATGTTCTAACATATTAGAGCATGAAACTTTTGCATGTGAATATCTTTAACAGATGTGCAAGCAGGTACGCCTTATTAATTGGTTGGATTGAGTGTAATGAAGAGATCATATTGAAAATGGAGAAACCAAAGTAGATACTTTTTTGTGTGTAAATGCTGCACTGTCACTACTGCGTTGGCGTTCATGTGCAGAGCTTTGCTGATGTCTATGTTTGGCAGAAACACTAAAAAGTATCAGAGGACTTTGTTACTCATTCACTATTCATGCACAGCCACATGTCTGGCATTATACATTTTACATAAGCATTCAACAACTCACAAAAACTAAAAGTAGGATATAGCAGGCAACATATTGCATTAAAGTGAATGTAAATTTTGATGCTAAAGTGCCCGGTTTTTAAAAATTTGATTAAAAACAGGGGCACTTTAATTCATCAAAATTTACATTTCACTCCTGTTGTGAAAAAAACTTACCTTTTAAACTTGACAGCAGCTCCAACTTTCTCCGGTCGTCGCAAGCCATTTCTGATGTCCGAAATGATGGATAGGTCATCCTCCAATCACAGCTTCCCCCCGGGGGAATCAGTGTCTGATTCAACGTTGTGATTGGAGGAAGCCGGATTCCTCATTTTAGACCCAGGAAGAGGCTTTGCAACGGGTGGAGGAAGCTGGAGCTGCTGTGAAGATTAAAAGGTACGTTTTTTCTCTCAACAGGAGTGAAATGTAAATTTTGGTGAATTAAAGTGCCCCAGTTTTTAATCATATTTTTAAAAACCGGGCACTTTAGCATCAAAATTTACATTCACTTTAAACAATAATGAATGGACAAATGAAAGCCTTTTTATCATTCTCTAAGGCAGATAAAAAAGAAATGTGACCTCCTGGCTTAAATGTGTCAACGTTTCTTATGCAAACACAATCTAGTATAATGTAAAACACAGCACACGTATTATGCTTTAACACAAAGGGGTCTGCAGTTACAGAAAACTGGCATATCTGCTGTCCCCATGTATTGGCGGCCCACAAGAGAAGCAAGGGGCGTTGCTGTAGGTGGTGGCTTGCTGTGTGTCCTTTTTGTGTGGTTAGTGTTTGTTTGTGGTACAGTGCTGGGACTTGGGCGTTGCCATCTGCTCTGCTTTCATTCAGTGAAGGGTTAATGAGAGGCCCAGGAGTGCTTGTTTATTTGATTGGTGAGGTCAGAGGCTGGGAGCAGTGTCAGTCACAGGTAATTAGGGTTGTGCTCTCACAGGTCCTTTATGTGCTCTATGTGAAGGGCTCTGTTCTCTGCACCAAACACTTCCTGCGCTGAGGTCCTGGAAAACTCCGGCTTCAAACGTGAAAACTCTCATTATATCTAGAGAGGAGACCTAGGCTTAGCGTCAGTGTGGCAATCATGGGATATTATGTGGGTTACTGCTCCCAGTTATCTAGAAAATGTAAAGGAAAAATAAAGCTAAATTGAAGTCTTCCAAATGGCCACAACCTTATGGAGAAAGAGAGATTTTGCTTTATATTTTGTTCTGTTCTTAGGGAATTAACATGTGGTCTTTAGACTGTGATTACTTTAAAAGCTTCAACAAGAAACCACATTTATTGATAGTATAGACCAGGTAGTTTTTAATAAACTGATTATTTTATTTTTTTGGCTGGTCATTCAAATGTGATAATGAAGTGCTCTAATTCTTGATAGCGTTTTATTATTACATGAATACTCACTGTGTTTACTTCAGGGGGTTGAAGATATATTTAGACTTGCACACCAGGCTGGTGTTGTGCTGGATTCAATAGGTTATTGGTGGCTACTTGCATTCTGATTGGCTCGCTGTCCGTGTCCTGCTCAGGAAGAAGAATGTATTGCAACTCCTGATCACAACTGCAGTATTGTATGCAGCAATTCAGCATATAAATATCTGCAGGCTTTTTATATAATAATACAATGTTCTAACAAATTAGAGAATTTTATTATTACATTAGGATGTCCTTTTTAAATAGTTTGCAGATTTGGACACTTTTGTTTCATAATGAAGTAATATAATTTAGTACCATGCTGTTATAGTCTCACTTGCAAGCTCTCAATTACACGGAAATGTTGAAGAAATCCTACATTTATTAATGAGCGTTAGCCTGGTCTATAGGTGCTATTGTGTCAGCCTTTTTTTTTTTTTAAACATAAAATGTATTCTTGGCTAGACAAGCAGTAGAAGCTATTTAAAGATAATGCACACACTGGATGACTTGTAACTGGAATATGTGCATTATTTAAAGACATTAAACATTTCTTGTTTCTGTGGGGGTTTTTGCGTTTTTTTTTTTTTTTTAAAGTATTTTGTCACATGCTCCCTAGAGAAGCCAAAAAGCAAAATCTGTTACCTGGCTTTTTAAAATGCTGCAAATTGCCCAAGCCAGCTATTTGATTTACATCATTTGCAGGTTACAGAATTTGTTTCTGGCCTCTTTAGGGAGTGTGGGACAAAAGCACAATTTTACACTGAAGCAAGAGATGTTTTAATGTCCTTTTAGCGATGTACAACACGTTCTTGTTGTCAGTGTAAGATTATGTTCTGTAGTTCTGCAGTCATGGCAAGCGGAGTGCAGACTGTGGTTGCAATATGCTTCTTTTACTTTGGCTGCCATTCACGGCTCTTTCTAACATACAAAGAAGCTCTGTGTGTAGTTCTGGCGCAGGAGCTGTGGTTTCCTCCGGCAGTTACGAGCGGCTCCTTGGCAGTGTTTTTGCAACAGTGTCCTTATTCTAGGTGTGGAGGAGCTGGACGCTGTCACTGTACCAACAGTGTTCTGATGATTTTACATCAACTCTGCCTGTTTGCAAACATTATGCATTTATTTATTTATCAGCTTAGTATGTTTGTTTGCTGTTGCAGTTCTCTGTGTGAGCCCTATGTGTGTGCATGCGTGGGTGTACAAATGCACCTTTTAATTCACTTAATATACGAGTATGTAATGCTCTCCTGCTGTTAAAGGGACAGCCAACTACAAAAAAGTTAATATACCTTTTACCTCTGATTACCTTGTATCTAAGCCTCTTCTGACAGCCCCTTGATCACATGGCTATTTGTCTATTATCTATTAACTTGCATTTTAGCCAATTAGTGCTGTGTCAATCAGCCACAACTTTACGGGAGAGAGCACAATGTTGTCTATATGGCCCACATGAACTAGCCTTGTCTTGTTGTGAAAAGCAAATAAAAAAGCATGTGATAAGAGGCTGTCTGTAGCGGCTTAGAAAAAGGCAGACATTTTGAGGTTTAAAGGTTATAAAGTATATTAATAAAACAATGTTGCTTGTGCAAAGCTGGGTAATGGGTAGTAAAGGCGTTGTCTATCTTTTTAAACAATAACAATTTTAGTGTAGACTGTCCCTTAAATCATGATGTCTGCATACATTTTTCTAAAATTCTGATTCTCTACAAACTCACTGTTTGTGGATGTCTGCTTGTCTGGGAGTTCTTTTTCTAAGTTTAATTATTTACTGTCTATCCACCTGCAAACTAACAGTGAACCATTCCCTTCTTGATTCACACACACGTTATTATGACTATTAGACGTAAACTCTTCTTTTAACTTGTATATAACTGTTTTCTGTGTTTTGTGTGTCTCGTTTTCTAGTTAATTTGACTGTTTGTAAAACCTTGTGTGCGCCCTCTGTGTCTCTGTAAAGTCTTAACCCTGAAAAGAAAAAAAAAAAGCCAACACAAGATCGAATGGCATTAATCGCAATATGACTTTCTGCTTAGCAGAATGCCTCTGAAACATGAAGTAGAGAAATATAATTACACAATGCAGAATGATTGAGGATGGGCTGGAGACAGAAATTGGCAAGGCAATGTAACATAGTAGATGAGGTTGAAAAAAGACAGAACTTTACTTTGTACTTTATCTACAGTACAATCTCCAGTTGATCTTAAATTAATCCCATTAAAAAAGGTGACAAATTTAACGCAAGCAATCATATCCCTGAATTCTGTTTCTAGCCAGAAATGTATCAAAACCATTTTTAAATGTATCTACATGTACTACCTCCTTAGGTAATGAGTTGCACAATTTAATTGCCCTGAAGAGTATATATAAAATGCAGGATGACTCTAAATAGTAAATGAAACAAATTTCTTCATTTATTATTCTAAATATGACACCATAAGGAGATGCTCATTTGGCAAACCCAGACTTTTAAAATGGCGCATCAGAAAGCTGTAGAATAGCTGTCACCGATGTAAGTAACTTTAAAACCCAGAAATAAAGGAGGAACTAGCAAGACCTAGACTCTTAATTATTAAGAATATTAATGATAGCGTGTTATTATGTATGTTTTTTTCTTAGCTTGACCACATTTGTATGTATTTATCTTGCTAATAATGCAATACTGTGTTGTATTAAAGGGACATGAAACCCCAAAATTGTCTTTCATGATTCAGACAGAAAATATGATTTTAATCAAGTTTCCACATTACTTCTACTATCTAATTTGCTTCATTTTCTTGTTATCCTTATTTGAAAAAGTTACATAAGTATTCTCAGAAACAGCAATGCATTACTGGGAGCTAGCTGGTGATTGGTGGATGTACGCAAATGCCTCTTTTTCATTGTTTCACCAGATATGTTCAGCTTGCTCCCAGAAGTGCATAGCTGCTGCTTCAACAATGGATACCAAGAGAAAGAAGCAAATTTGATAATATAAATAAATTGGAAAGTTGTTTAAAATCACTTTATCTGAATCACAAACAATTTTTTGGGGGTTTAATGTCCCTTTATTCTTTAGGTGTCTATCTACCTTTGTCATTTGTGCATCTGTTTGCCTGGCTGCCTATGCGCTACATCTGTGTGTTTGTGGCTGACCTCCTTTCTATTTCTGTGCATATTTGTCTGCAAGCATTAGTGATTATATTTATTTTGTCTTTCAGTTTCCTGTGTAAGCTTTTTTTATCCCTATTTTTACCAGCATATTTTATTAATATATTGTAGCACAGGTACAATACAATACAAGTGCATGCAAGTAATTAGCTTTGCATGCAGCAGTACACGGCGGGGGGGGGGGGACATCATCTGGTCACATGCTGGTGCCACCTCTGTTCAGCAGCTGGATAAGCTACAGATCTCAGTCTGACAACATTTCCAGTTACAGCCTCGCATTTAGACGCTCAGCAGATCACACACAGTCACATTTGGCAGTCGGTGATAATATCTATTTGTGTATGTAGTTGTTTGTTTTTCTCTGTGGCTGTGAAGCCGAAAACAGCTATTTTGTAAATTGTTCACTTTTACTTTTCTCATAAATTAACACATTAGTTCTCAGAAAGTTTACGAGATAAAAAACAAACAAACTGCGTTCTCCCACACTGAGTTTGCTTGTTGGCTTGACTGTTAACATTTTGCAAGATTATTGTGCACAGAAGCTATGAATTATTCTCTTATCCCTCTGTGTGCTGTATATAGAGTGATCTTTTTGTCTTGTCAAACTTTTTTAAATAATGGAGAAAATGCCAACAATGAATGTGCCCTGGACTTTATACATCATTTCGGTGCAATATAAGCACAAGGTTACTCGCCCAATCCCATGAGAGGCTTCAGATGTTAATTCACGCTATGAGGAAATATATATAAACACTGTAAAATAGTGTTCTGAGTACTCATCAAACATCAGAAATGATCAACAAGTTCACATGTAATTCATCTGGTGATATCTGTGCAGTTTTGTGTGGTCCTATGACACTGCCAGTGCAAATAAAGACTATTTAGTAACAAAATGTATTTCTATAACATATCCACTATATACAATACTTAAATATCAAGTGTTGTATTGTGTTATGTATTTAAAGGGACACTGAACCCAATTTTTTTCTTTTGTGAATCAGATAGAGCATGCAATGTTAAGCAACTTTCTAATTTACTCCTAATATCAATTTTACGTCGTTCTCTTGCTATCTTTATTTGAAAAAGAAGGCATCTAAGCTTTTTTTCTGTTCAGACCTCTGGACAGCACTTTTTTATTGGTGGATGAATTTATAAACCAATCGGCAAGAACAACCCAGGTTGTCACCAAAAATGGGCCGGCATCTAAACTTACATTCTTGCATTTCTAATAAAGATTCCAAGAGAATAAAGAAAATTTGATAATAGGACTAAATTAGAAAGCTGCTTAAAATGTCATGCTCTATCTGAATCACGAAAGAAAAAAATTGGGTTCAGTGTCCCTTTAAAGGAATATTAAAGGGAACGTCATCGCTAAACTTTTTCCCCCCAATACTTAAAGTGATTCAAGTAGTGCGTGCAACTTTCTAATTTACGTCCGTTATCAAATTTGCTTTGTTCTTTTGGTATCCTTTATTGAAGAGTAAACCTATGCGGGCTTATAGGAGCTTAGGAAAGTGCACGTGTCTCAAGCATTCTATGGCAATAGTAGAGCTGCAACAACTAATCGTCATAATCGATAATAATCGATTATGAAAATAGTTGTCAACGAATCTCATAATCTCATAATCGATTAGTTGGTTTGCAATTAGTTGGTCTGTGCACAACACCAGCTGCTTCACTCCAATGAACTCCTGCACTTGGTATTCTGTTTTATGGTTATGTTCTTAGCCTAAAGGACGTCTACTTTTCACTTTTTCAGGACAGTATAATTTTACAGCTACTCCTGGCTTATGTGCAATCCAGATATAATAGTCATCATTTGGATTGTTTATATTAAATCTGGTGATTTGGAACTATGCTTTTCATGATATAGTGCCAAGCTTGTTGTTTACACCTTGCCCCTAGACTGATGGGAGTTATTTAAATTGATGTGCACTATTATCTGTTTGCACAATTATTATTGCTTGCTATTGCTGATTATATGTACTGCATAGATAAATGTGTAAGGCTTTCTCCTGTTATTGATATAAGTCCTTAGCGCTTTTGATTTTGTTTTTTTATATTTTTAATAAATTGTGATAATATGTACCAGATTCAACCTTTATAAGTATATATTCGTTATTTTTAGAGCGGACTAGATATTTCCCCTAACCTTATAGCTGGTTATTTACCATTGCATATAGATATTCAAGATATTTTTATGTTAGAATGAAGTCAAGGGTTACTTTATTGAGAGGCCCCTTGCCAAGGTAGAAAACACTTAGCATTGGTGAAGAGCTAACAAAGATAAATATCCCACTTTGGTGAAATTGGCAAAACCCTACTTATGCACCTCAACAGCCTTTTCTCTGCTGCAGGAAATATAGCAGCAAACAGAGAACCAGCCTTAGCCAGAAGCATGTGGACATGTTGAGATGTTTGCATTTCAATGCAAAGTTTCTGAAAGAGTGAATAACAGAATGTTATTAACAGTGATAGTCTAACTCTTTCTAGTTCTACCTCTTTTCAAACAGTTTGTGGTTTTGTTTTGTTTAATTATAAAACTGTGCTCTGCTGCTTAAAAATTGAAGAAACAGTTGTGCTAATGTAACGTTTTAGTCTGAAGTTTATATTTGTAACACTCATTATGTGGATTTTATTTAAAACATAGAAAACTATTATTGATTCTCTTTTTATCCGATTAGTCGATTAATCGAAAAAATAATCGGCCGATTAATCGATTATTAAAATAATCGTTAGTTGCAGCCCTAGGCAATAGTGTTTGCAACTATGCTATAATTTGCTATAAATATTGTTGCAAACACTGCTGCCAGATGGGGAAAGACACGTGAACGCTCCTGAGCTCATCTAGGATTACTCTTTAACAAAAGATACCAAGAGAACTAAGCAAAATTGATAGTAGAAGTAAAATGGAAAGTTCTTTAAAATGTCATGCTCTGTCTAATCTATTTATTTGTTTATTTTTCTTATTTGACTTACCCTTGAAATTGAAAGCAGTTTAGAGAGCAGGACACTTCATCCATTCTACCTTACCTGTCTGCCTTTGTTTATTGTTCTCCCTGTATAATGCTGCCGAATCTGTTGGAGCGTTAGAAATAAAGAAAATAATAATTATAATATTCCTGCATAGATCTAGTGCTGCATTGTAAAAAAAAACAAAAACATTTTACTCTGGAATTTGGTTGTGTGGGCTCAGTACCCATTTGCAAAGTTTTGTAAATCAAGAGCAATTCAGAATCCATTTAGTGGTATTTCTGTTCCTAGTTTCTGTTGCTGTTGCCAGATCTAAAAAAAAGTTTATGCAAATTTGTAAGCAATCACAGTGTAACATGCATCAGGGTCAGTTCATTTCACTAAGTATGATGGAGACAGCTATATGTTAAAGGGATATGAAACCCAAAATGTTTATTTTGTGATTCAGATAGAGCATGCAATTTGAATTAGCTTACCAGTTTACTTCTATTATCTAATTTGCTTTTTTATCTTGGTATCCTTTGTTAAAAACATACCTAGGTAGGCTCTGAAGCAGCAAAACACTACTGGAAGTTAGCTGCTGATTGTGCATTAATGGCTCACTTTGTGTTCAGCTAGCTCCCAGTACTGCATACTTCTGGAGCTTGTTACTGATTTTCTTTGGCAGTTCTGTGGGTACCCTCAGAGACGGCAAATGTTGAAAATGTGAAGTAAATTGATTAGAGTTATTAACGGTGGAAAAAAGTACCTTTCTTATCTCTTAAAACTGATGTGATTTGGCATGGAGATGGATTTTATTATTTAGTATGTGCTTTTTTTGTTTTGTTTGAGAAAATAAGCAGTGGATGCTGAGATGTTAAAGGTAAAGTAAAAAATCATGTGATTTGGTAGCAGAGGCTTCTGTGATATTGCTGTATGCTACTATAGGACAGTGAATACATGCAGCAAACATACAATACACAGAAACTATGCAGACTATACACAATGCACTAATTCAACATCAAGTAAAAAAAAGCTTTTGTTAATCTAAAATCAATGTTAAAAAGCACAGAAACAAAACTCTCCCACCCCAGAGAATGTAATAATAAAATATATGTTCATGCAATACTTTTATTACAATGTATTGCACTTGCAAAAAAAATAGTTTGATTAGGCAACCATATACTTACAGAAGGGTTTGCAGAACACTAAATATTTATCAGCTTGTAAATTTAGCCAGTTTCAGAGAACCTCTTACAAGCTGAAATCCCTTTTCCCTTTTGCATGAGAGTTTACTTACTCTCCATAGGGCAAGTGGTGCTGGAGATTTCAGCTTTGCAGTTCTATGTTTGTTTAAAGGGACACTGAACCCAAAAAAATTTCTTTCATGATTCAGAAATTAAATTTTAAGCAACTTTCTTCTTTGATAATTTACTCCTATTATCAAATTTTCTTTATTCTCTTTTATCTTTATTTGAAATGCAAGAATGTAAGTTTAGATGCCGGACCATTTTTGGTGAACAACCTGGGTTGTCCTTGCTGATTGGTGGATACATTCATCCACCAATAAAAAGTGCTGTCCAGAGTACTGAACCTTAAAAAAAAAAGTTTAGATGCCTTCTTTTTCAAATAAAGATAGCAAGAGAACAAAGAAAAATGAATAGGAGTAAATTAGAAAGTTGCTTAAAATTGCATGCTCTATCTGAATCATAAAAGAAAAAGTTTGGGTTCAGTGTCCCGTTAAATATTTTTCTAAAACAGTCTGTGAGGCATCTCTAGAGAGAGAAAAAAAATACAATATGTCCTCATTATGCTTTAAAGGGACACTGAACCCAATTTTTTTCTTTTGTGATTCATATAGAGCGTTCAATATTAAGCAACTTTCTAATTTACTCCTATTATCAATTTTTCTTCGTTCTCTTGCTATCTTTATTTGAAAACAAAGACAGCTAAGCTTTTTTATTAGTTCAGAACTCTGGACAGCAGTTTTTTATTGGTGGATGAATTTATCCACCAATCAGCAAGAACAACCCAGGTTGTTCACCAAAAATGGGCCGGAATCTAAACTTACATTCTTGCATTTCAAATAGAGATACTAAGAGAATTAAGAAAATTTGATAATAGGAGTAAATTAGAAAGTTTCTTAAAATTTCATGCTCTATCTGAATCACGAAAGAAAAAAAATTGGGTTCAGTGTCCCTTTAAAGCAGTGTTTCACCTGAGCACAGGTGAAATAATCATCTGAAGGGCGAGAGCAGGTTAGTAACAGTGGTTATAGATCAGCTGATTATTTCACCTGTGCTCTAGTTAAGATATAATGAAACTCTGGCCTGTTAAGGGTCCTGAGGACTGGAGTTGAGAAACACTGCTTTAAGTATTTACAGTCTTAAAGGGACATACAACAGTAACTAAATTTTATAAGCATAGAATAGAGGTTATTATCCGCCTCCCTCTAGTCATAGGTGGCACCGTGTTGAAATCCAGCTGTCACTGCATTCCAGTACTAACTGTCCTTTAGATACCTGCAGTGTGACCTAAGTTCTATAATGGCAGCACCCATGGTTAGTAGCATGGGTAGTGTCCCTTTAAGTAAACTCTATAGTGTGCATGACCTGCTATAAACCATGGTTCTCCAGTGCCTAAGTGTGCAGATATTTGATTGTACTTTGCCTCAGGTAATGTCTTACTGTACATTTCTTGAGGTAACCTGTAATATTACATTGCCTGGTATAGTGTGGGGTATACTCTCCTATATGTGTGTGTAACTAGGTTCCTTTCTTGTATTCAAGACCTATGACACCTTGTGCTGTTCCTGAAATAGACCCTTTGCCATTTTGTTTTCCCATTGCCTAGTCACAATCTGTTTTCATAGTTGTCTTGTTACAGACACTCTTGCTATTTTGTTATTGTTTTGGCCTGGGGGTAAACTATCCTCTACGCAGGGCTTGAGGTATTTTCTTATGTGTAGTGCTCAGATCTCTGTTTTTTTTGTTCTAGGTGGGAACAGAGAGAGCTTAGTAATGGACGAGTTTACTATGTGGATCATAATACTAAGAGTACCACTTGGGAAAGGCCCCTTCCCCCAGGGTAAGACCCCCATAAGTACAAGGGTGTATACATGTTTGATTTCATTAGTCTGCACACTGCCATCTTCCCCTTACTACGTGACTGCAGCATATCACCATGCACATCATCTGCATTTTTTTGCCATATTCCTCTAAAAAAACATTTTTTTTGTATATTGTTTGAATTCTGCCTTAAAGGGGCATTATACACCAAAATTATTATAGGCTATTTAAATAAAGCATTAGGTGTAGATACAATTTGCAATTGATATGTATTACTTATTTTGCAGCTAACTCTCCTAAAAATGGCAAAACCATGTAGGGTGTTTTACTGAATGTGTATACCTACATGCTAAACTCTAATCACCGACCTTTTGTTTTCCCTTCACTCCCTAACCGCCTACAGCCAGGAAGTCACTAACTTACATGCCTGACTCACTGAAGCTGCACTAAGGGCTAGATTTATTAAAGCCCTAGGGCTGCAAGTTCTCACAAGAACTTGCTCGCCGTAATTTATCAAGCATCGGTCACCAGACCGCCGCTTCCCTAACCTCTTCGCCACCTCTAAGGTGGCGAAATTCAATCTCCTCGATCTAGTCAGACCGAGGAGATTGACAGCTCCTGCCCGCGCTTGATTGGATGTGCGCGGGCAGGGGGCGGGATTGCACGCGAGCGCAAAATTGCGCTCGTGTGCAATGGGGAATACCTGTGGGTAATTTCGCCTCGCCACAGGCAAGCTGAGGCATACAGGGGCACGTATACGTATACTTTAATAAATCTAGCCCTAAGTTATATTCGGTCTGCTGAGAAACAGTGTTACCGGAGGAGGTGGGAGACAAAGCTGGATAGTTTTAGGCAGTTCTGTGTATCTCTCTTTTACTGTTCTTTTTTTACAAATCAAACAACAGTTTCTCAGCAGACCAAATATAACTTAGTGCAGCTTCATTGAGCCAGGCATGTCAGTTAGTGACTTCCTAGCTGTAGGCAGTTAGTTAGGGAGTGAGGGGAAACCAATAGCTCAGTGATTAGAGTATTACTATACTTTAATCACTAAGCTATTGTTTTTCCCTAACTGCCTACAGCTAGGAAGTCACTAACTGACAAGCCTGGTTCAGTAGGTGTCCATATTAAGTGAAACACCCTGCATGAGTTAGCTGCAAAATAGGTAATGCATGTCAATTGCAAATAGCCAATAATAATTTTGGGGTATAATGCCCCTTTAACTGCCTTAATCCCACAAATATGTACTGTATATTGGCTATACACTGCCTGACTGCACCAAATGTCTCGCCATGTTGTCTGTATACTGAGCGACAGCGCCATATTCCCTTGCACACTGCCTTAGTGGTTCATAGTTCTCTACAGTAGTCACATCTGCAACACATCCCCAGATGAATGTATGGTTACAAGTAGTAATGTGGGCATGCAATTTTTCACACCCCAGGAATTGCTATTCAAAAGAGGAGCGGAAGTTTCATCATCACACTTAAAGTGATTGTAAATTTGAATGAATAAGTGCAAGGTAACTAAAAATAATCTTAAAAACAGGGGCACTTTTTATTCATTAAACTTTACAAAGACGCTTATTTTTTAAAATACCTTTTGCGTTATGGTAAACATAACGCCGATCCTCCGACCGCAGCTCCTGCTTTCATTAGCATATTGATGATGATCCGGCTTCCTCCAATCGTTGTGTGCCGCACAAGCTCGACGCCAAAGGGGCAACAAACATTGTCCTTCTGTTTCTTTGAGAACGTCATTATATGCAAAGGAGCAAATACAGCAATGACTGTGACAGACAAAGAAAAAACATACAACTTGGTTTTAAGACACTGATCTTTCATTGTAGCATTCCACCAAAAAACAAAATATTCCCTACACCAATTTGACTTTTTTTTTTTTGGTAAAAAGTTACAAAGATTTATGTTTTAGGAAAAATTACAAACTTTCAAATTGTTTTCATGCAAAGTTACACACATTATTGTATCTTATAAAGTGTTGTATGCTTTTCATGGAAATATACCATTTTATATTGTGTGTATTCAAAATGTAGAAAATTTTCGGTTTTCATGAGAAGATTATTGTGCGCAATACGTTACGTGTCCGTACATGTGAAGTATGTGTCATGTTGATTTCTTGCATTTCTTTCTGAATAAGCAGGAAACAAAATATGCATATGGCTTGTTCTATATGAGCACGTATTGTCATGGTGTATCTTTTTTGAATCTTGCTGATTTTCCGCAAACTACTACACAATATTCTTGATCATTTTGACTGCCTATTTAAAGGAACAGTCTGACCCAATACTTATTCTTTATAACTTATTGTTACATACCAGACAAGCACCTTGCAATGCGTTCCATATCTATAAGCTTGTAATAAGTACATGAAACATGAAATAATCATAATTTGTTAGCAGCCAAAAATGGCCGCCAAGCTCTGCCCACAGCTTTTTTCTTGTCCAGTTAGCGGTTTCCTTGTACGACAGTTTAGCTGTGCACGTTTAAAATTTTCCAGTTGGCTATTTCAAATTGCACATGCACAAATCAGCATGTGCAAGTAGGAAAACTTATTTAAGAGTGGCTCGTGATTGGCATGCGATAGGTGGGTGGAGCTTGGCAGCCATTTTTGGCTCCTAAGAAACAATAAATATTTAAATGTTTCATGTAATTCCTAGAAGCTTATAATTACGGGACCAGTTGCAGGATGCGTCTCTTTTATATAACAATAAGAAATCAAAATTATGTATTGGGTCTAGACTGTCCCTTTAACCGCCATAGTACTTTGCACATTGCACACTTCTTGATATTCTTTCATATTGTCTCACTGTACCAAATTATCCTGCATTTTGTCTATACACTACATAACTGTACTATATTCCTTCATACACTGCATGCATGCCGCTTGATTGTGCAAATACTGCCTGTACACTGCCAGATGGCGCTATATTCCTGCACATTTTATGTGCGCATTGCCTGACTCATATTGCGCTACCCTACTGTCTGCTTGATTGCACATTTTCTTAGCATTGTGTGACTGTGTTTTACCCTTTTTGCTCTATTTATTGCTTTAACTACCTATTGTGTGAATATCCAATCTATGCAGATGGGAGAAGCGAGTGGATAATCGAGGGCGGTACTATTATGTGGACCACAATACTCGCACCACCACATGGCAGAGACCCACAGCAGAATATGTCCGGAACTATGAGCAATGGCAGTCGCAAAGGAACCAGTTACAAGGAGCAATGCAGCAATTGAGTCAGCGCTTTCTGTATCAGGTGAGTAAGTGTAAGAGAGGCAGTTAGCAAATAGACATCCCATAAAGCCAAGGAAAGTAGGGAGATATCAGTGGGCTCTTTGTACCTTAGTGTTACCAATATAAAAAAAATGTATATACCTGTGTACAATCTCTTGATATCCTTATTGAAAAGCATATCAAAATAGGCTCCGTAGCAGCTGATTGGTGGCTGTACACAGATGCCTCTTCTCAATTTACTTCTATTATTTAATTTGCTTGATTCTTCAGATATCCTTTGTTGAAGAAGTAGCAGTGCACCAATCGCACAAGGCACCATTCAGCAGCTACGGAACCTATTTAGATATGCATTTCAATAAGGATATCAAGAGAATGAAGCAAATTAGATAATAGAAGTAAATTTGAAAGTTGTTTAAAATCGAATGCTCTTTCTAAATCATGAAAGAAAACATTTGGGTCCCTTTAAAAATTTACTTTTATTATCTAATGTGCTTATTTCTCTTGGTGGTTGAAGGTGCCGCAATGCACTACTTGGAGCTAGCTTAAACACATCAGGTGAACCAATAACAAGAGACACATATGTCAAGCTGCCAATCGGCATTTAGCTCCGAGCTGTGCACTGCTGCTCCGGAGCCTACCTAGGTATGCTTTTCAACAAAGGATACCAAGCATAAAAGCAAATCAGATAATATAAAAAAATTGGAAACCTGTTTGAAATGTTATACTTTATCTGAATCATGAAAGGAACATTTTGGGTTTTATGTCCCTTTAATAATATATACATACATTTACTTTAACGGCTACTATATTTGTACAATTGCTTGTTGATCTGAGCACTTCCAGCAGA
>NC_069499.1:845774732-845784732 GCF_027579735.1 Bombina bombina | reverse complement strand
AGTTCTCTTTAATCTGTAGAAAAGTTTGTCTGTTCCCAGTTTAACGGTTAAACACTCTGATGTTTCATTGTGGCAAGATAGAGTTCTGAGCTATCCCACCTTGTTGTCTAACCAGACATATGCTGCATACAATGATCATGTTAAAAGATTGTTTATGCAGTGGACAGTTTGTACTAAATCAGTGGTGCACCATTTATTATTGTACATTTAAATTCAAATTGGAGTAGGCTGTGGGGTCTGTTTATCAAGCTACGAATGGAGCTTGAAGCCCCGTGTTTCTAAAGACCGCGGCTCCATAACCTGTCCGCCTGCTCTGAAGCGGCGGCGAGAAATCAACCCGATCGAATACGAATTTTTTAGTGTTAGTCTCATGTCAACCTTTGCTTTTGTTAAAAAAAAATTGTTTATTAAGCACTGATCCAGGACTAAGATAAGAGGCAGACCATGGCCCAGATTTAACAATGAGCGGGCGGACAGGGGTGTTCACCTTCGCCCCCGTCCGCCCGGCATCCCATCTAGCAGGCAGCAATACGCCGCCCACCTTTATCATTGCACACTACGGCAAGTGTGCAACGCCTCCCCCTGCTAAATATCCTCAGTCGGAAAAGTCTGGGGGGGATTGAAATACGCCGCACAACGGTTGCTGCTGCTTCCTAACTTTTGGTTGCAGGCTTGCTCGCTATCGCAGCTTCATAAATGGAGCCCCATGTCACAGGCAATACAAATGCATTGCCTACTCAAGTATATTTTTCACTACAGTGTTTAGGATAAGCTTAAATGGAGAGTAAAAGTCAAAATGAAACATTTTTATGATTTTGGTAGAGTGTGCAATATAATACGTTATATTAGAGATGGTTTCTAAACTCGCATGCGCTATCTAAACCTTTAAAGTTTAGCTTTATTGACCTTTTAATAAATGTTACTGGTAACAACAGATATAAAAATCATGTGGGGATTTCAATTCTGATGTTTTCAAATACAGGATGTCGGCACCTTCGAATTTCCGTAGATGTTTGAATTTCAAAGTGAAACAGTGATTTTTATTTTTCCAGTTTGCATACATTCTGGAGCAGGAGAGATGCTATAGGAGATTCAAGCATGAGTGGCCTTTGTATGTTGTGCTTTTAGCTGAGATGTGTGTATCCTGTTTGTAAAGATCTTTGTGCATAAAGGACATTTTTTAATCAGATTCTTGTTGCAACACAACAAGTCCCAAAACTGCTTTACTTGTTTTTTTAGATGTTGTGATACCGAAGGAACTTTGAACACCACTGTTTTAATAATAAAGAATCCTCCCATTAATTTAGTGCTTTTTCTATTGCAGAGAAACGTCAAGATAATGGACGGGTTTATTACGTGAATCACAACACACGTACTACGCAGTGGGAAGATCCAAGGACACAAGGGTGAGGAGGAACTAGGTCATGTTTGCCTGCTCAATATGTTTATATGTATGATTATATTTAAATCAGGCCTTAACAGAGAAGGACCACAACATATACAATTATTTAAAGGGACAGTAAACATATTGTAATTATAATATTCTTTCTGCTGCCATACAATAATTTAACCAATAGGCGAGTGTGACATTTTTTTTTAAAGCAAACACCTTGTTTGCTGCAGATTTTTTTAATTCCAAACTCCACTCACCTTTTGGTATATTTAGAGCAGCCAATCCAGATGTGTTACTGGATTAGACACGGCGAGCCCCAGTCATTATGTTAGCAAAACATGCGTTGAAGTACAGGAAAAGAGGGAAAAATAAATAATTAAAGCATATTGCATAATTAATCATTTTATATCACAATCTCTGTTTACTGACCCTTTTAATCTACTTTATAATATTTTTTAGACTCCCCCCTAAATTGTGTGGGCTTTTATAAATTATGTCCAGCTCATCAATTTGGCACATTTCTGTACGACTTGGAGGGGTCATGCAGCCTCAAAACTTTCTTATTATTTTTTTTAATATGTATGGCTTTAAAGATGGACACATCCAAAGCAAAAACATATTTCAATACAATTAAGACTTCCAGCTGAAGCTTTCAAACCTTGGGTGTATTCGGTTAAAAAAAAAAAAAAAAAAAAATCTCTGAGGAAGCGCATGAGAGCATGCGCGAAACATGTCAGATAATATGAAGCTGCTGTACCTATTTACTACTTGCTGAATTAAAACACTACTGACATTGGCTACCAAGTCCGGAATTTTTGTCCTTTTCTTCATTTTAAATGCTACTTGGTTGCCTTAAGTACCCCGAATGCAACATGAAAATATTATTTGGTTACAAAAAAAAAAAAAAGAAAAGAAATGATTGTGCAAATACAAAAATGTCACAAACTGGTTACAGATACATTTTTCTGTTTTTGGAATATTTGAAACATACAGTTGTTGATTTATTTTTTTAAATTTCTTTTAATTTGAAAATAATTAAGTACAGGTAGCCCTCAGTTTACGCCGGGGTTAGGTTCCAGAAGGAATGGTTGTAAATCAAAACTGTTGAAAATTGAAACCCAGTTTATAATGCAAGTCAATGCTTTGCTGCAACACAAGCGGACAGCTCCACCTACTGGCTATTTTAATAAATGCACTGCTTCGCAATGCTTTTCAATAGCAGTCACATGACGGGGGAAAAAAGGTTGTTATTCTGAAATGGTGTAAATTGAACCGTTGTAAAATGAGGGCCACCTGTATACAGATATCACATTTCTTGTAACACATTGTAGTTTCGTTATTGTCGGTCAAAATGCATTTTGACAATCAAAGTATTAGGCATTATGAACATATGAGTATTGAAGGTCAGACGTGTATTACAAGTTACTATAACATTTAAATAATTAAACAAGATATTAATAAATAAATAGATCAAAAAGAATACTAGGCATATTAGTGTACCTGATAGAAGTATTGGGATTTCTCAAAAACTATACATCATTGACGACAAATAGAAACATTTGCCTGTTTAGTTTTACTGAAGGCAAATGCAGCAAATCTTTAAAAACATAGAAAAATAGAATTTGACAGTAGATAAAAACCAAAAAGGCCCATCAAGTCTACCCATATTACATGTTACGTTTTCCTTAGGATAGCCTTATGCATGTCCCAGGCATTTTTTAATTCCTTTACAGTCTTTGTGATTACCACCTCAAATGGAAGTTTATTCCATGAATCCACCACCCTTTCTGTAAAAAAATGCTTCCTCACATTTCTCCTGAATCTGCTACCCTCTAACTTTAGATTGTGACCCCTTGTTTTGGCATTTATTTGTTTGTGAAGAATGCTTTCAGCTTCTATTTTATTAAGTCCCTTCATATATATGAAGGTTTCTATCATCTAACCTCTAAGCTATACATATTTAGATCATAGAGTCTTCAGCAACAAACAATATAGAAAGCAACTCACACAAACACACATAGTTCTTTTATATTGTGTCAGTTACATTAGAAGAAAACATATGACGAAGGAAGTAATATTTGTTACCACATGACTGTATATGTCTTAATAATGTGCACAACTCGGCTCAGGCTCATTTTATTGCGGCATTCTTGGGTATAAAACTCTTTACCTGGCACATATCATCATCACATCATATTTTCCTAATATTTCACTTTGAAAAAGAGTCACAGAGACTTGTGCCAGATATAGGACCAAAGTACTATTCACTTTTCCTGGGATACACTTTATTCAGTGTTTCTCAACTTCAGTCCTTAAAAATCACTGCCAGATCCTATAGGTTTCCCTACCTCAGTGCAGATGAGTCGGTCACAGGGAATTAGAATTTAACCTGTTAGATGAGCTTGAGGGTAAAACTGAGAAACACTGATTCCTGTGATACATTTGCAGCATCAGGGCAAACTATATTAAAAAGGGTCAAGTCACGGCGTTCCCCTTGCCCCCAGGGCTACATGTACCACATGCTGAAAAACATGGGTGTAGACAAGCTGTTGATTGCTGTGGCTAAGTCCTTTATTACAACTCACCCTATTGTAGGATAGCTGTATACTATGCACACCAACAGTAACAATATTTATAACATTTAAAACCCACTATGGATTTTAAGATGCATACAGACAATTTTGCAGTCCTATGTTTTAAAATGGAGTGGGATACTCAGACTTGTTTTCTCTTCCATTTAAAAGAGAATTTTTACAAATGTACTACAACTTTTTTTTTTTTTTCCCCCGTGCTAAATAAGCCAACTTTTTTGAGGGAGTTCTCTCTGTCCTTCAAATTGGAAGTGATTCCTTTTTTTGGGGGGAATTTACCAGATATCTATTTTGATCTTTAAAATCTTCTTTACTGCTAACATCTGCCTAAATTCAAATATAGAGGTTATAGAGACTACAGACAAGTAACTTAAACAAATTTCCCATTTACTTCTGGTACCAAATTTGCTTTGTTCTCTTGGTATCTTTTATTGAAGAGTAAAACTAGGTAGGCTCATTATTTATAGCTTTGTTATACAATGTTGCAAAATAATACTGCCATAGAGTACTAAAGAGCCCACTTAGTTGTTTAAAATTGCATATTCTGTCTGAATCATGAAAGTTAAATTTTGACTTTATTGTCCCTTTTAAAGGGACATTAAACTCAGAGCAAAATCCTACATAAAACAGGCATTCATTATTTTGCTTGCTTTTCCACTCCTGTGCATATTGATTGCTTACATATTGATTGCTTGATGTGCTTTGATTGGACACAGAAAGGCAAGATCAATATACAGTATTCATTAGACATAAAAAATAAATTTTTATATATATATATTTATATGTATAATTTGTGTGTCCAATTAAATTTAAATATAATATATTAATATTCAGCTAAAATATTTGAAGACAAGGATATTTCCTTTAAGCTATGCATTATGTAGGGAGTTATGAACACATAAAAGATTAGTGCAGTTTTACTTAAGCTGTTGTGCATATTTTCTGGATTAAACATTGTAGCATAGGTAACCAGCGGATATTTACTTTTGTAAGGAATAGCCAGGTTACTCAAAGCTGCGTGTCCTGTTGGTAGACCACTTTTCCCAACCATTCCACTATCATAGTGAGCTTGAACGAGAAAACCAACACCACGTCGCACACAGGTTGTTCAGAGGAAATAACTGCTTGTATAAAATGCTGTGTTTACATTTTGCTAGTTTAGTGTAAAAAAGCAGCAGATATGTAAGAAAGGATGCTAATTGCTATATTCTTAAGTGGTTTGTGACTGGAGATTTTTAGTGATATTGTTTTATCCTGAATAGAGTCACAATCTTTAGACTGTTTTATTTAACAGATAGCGAGCTATCATTGATTTATTTATTTTTTTGCATTTGCCACAGCAAAATTGTTGATCAAGGCTACACCATATGTTGAATAAAATTGTTATTGTTATTTACTAGTCAGGGCTTACAAGTTACCAGTCCACTCAATGTTAAAGATAGGAATAAAGTCTTATTTTCTACTCATTCACTATAATTTATTACTCCATACATACATTCATTCCATACATAGTACAGGGCTGGAAATTTGTACTAGTCCCGGATGAGTAAGAAATTACAGTGGATAAATATCTTTAACATTGAGTAGCCTTTTAGTGATATTTTGCTACCCCTAATTGCGTATATATTTGAATGTGAGATTAAATGATGGGCTACTTTTCTTCCTAGTATGATCCAGGAGCCAGCACTCCCACCAGGCTGGGAGATGAAATATACCAGTGAGGGGATTCGCTATTTTGTTGATCACAATGCTCGTACTACCACATTTAAAGACCCCCGACCTGGCTTTGACTCAGGGTATGTACACTGTCTGATATTTATACCTGAAAGGGTTAACTGATTAAAAGATATTGAGAGATCCAGAATGGAGGTGGTGTTAGTCACAATTATATGTGGTAATAATTAATTGTGAGCTGGAAGTGTAATTAGAGGTCAGAGTGAATCGGTGATAGAGGGATGGGTTTTTCTAGGCCAGCATGTGAGACGTTTGGGTTTCATGAAATTGTGTATATGGAGTGGCGTCATCCCTTGGGAATGGCCATTTGTTAGCTTGATTTTAATGAAATACATCTTCTCGGCTTTCAGGGTAAAACAGGGAGGCTCACCTGGAGCATATGATAGAAGCTTCCGTTGGAAATACAATCAGTTCCGTTTCCTGTGTCATGTAAGTAATACTAAACCGTGAAAACTTGTTCATCTTGTTCTTTTTCAAAGCTCGAGAGGACCTCGCTGTTCTCTGCAGAGATCTGCATACTTATAACGTTGTTCTCTTCAAGATTTAAAGGGACATTCATTTTTTCTCTCTCATGATTTAGGTAGAACATACAATTTTAAACAACTTTCCAGTTTACTTCTGTTATCAAATTCGCTTCATTCATTTGGTATCATTTGTTGAAGTAGCGGAAATGCACTACTGGTTTCTAACTGAACACATGGGTGAGCCAATGATAATCGGTATATATATGCAGCCACCAATCAGCACCTAGAACCTAGGTTATTTGCTGCTCCTGAGTTTACCTAGATGAACCTTTCAGCAAAGGATAACAAGAGAAGAAAGCAAATTAATTAATAGAAGTAAATTGGAATGTTGTTTAAAATTGTATGCTCTGTCTAAATCATACATGTCTAATTCACCTTTAGGTGTCATATAGATAGATAGATTATTATATAGAAATAGATGTCTAATTTGGTGCTTCTCAAATGTAAACTCCTTACAACATTACAAAAGGTTAAGATAAACCAGAACACCAATTAAAGCTGTTTGTAAATAAAAACATCATGGTATTGAAATAAAAATGTCTAGCATGTTGGATTGGCAGCAATTGGCACCAAACCTGGGTAGACTGTTTTGTTGGATGTGCGTTTGTTTGTAAAAATAGCTACTTTTTAATATTTCTATGGTTTTTTTTTTCGTTTTCATTTCAGTCAAATACACTCCCAAGTCATGTAAAGATCAGTGTGTCAAGACAAACCCTGTTTGAGGATTCCTTCCAGCAGGTAAGTTGTCATAGCAGCACGTATCCTGGTTTATAACCACTGAAATAAATGCCATACTACCTACAGTATATATGTGCAATATTGTTTTACTCCTTTATATAGCATATATTTTCACTTGATAAAAATAGATCATTTTTCTTCAGTATAGATAAAAGCACAATTCTGTTCTTTTGCATCTTCATCAACCCCCTGCCCTACATGGGGGAGGATGTTGTTTGGAGAGTAATACAGTGTGTTCCATTTGACTTTTCTATCTTCAGATCATGAACATGAAGCCATATGATCTCAGACGGCGCCTTTACATTATCATGCGTGGTGAAGAGGGTCTGGATTATGGTGGCATTGCAAGGTAAGTCATTGCTTATCTGTACTTTTCATTTGTCACAAAAATAGGGTTTAGACAGGAATAATACAAACAACATCATGTAATATAGTCTGATCCTTTTGCATCTTTTAATTCTTTCATTATTGAAATTAGCCTTATGCTTTCTTTCCTTCTATCCTGGACGTGACACACTCCTGCTCATTAGTTCAAGCTCTCCTGTGTTTTTCCCTGGTTATAGGTTTCCCATTTCTTAAAGGTTCCTGATTCTTGTGTTAATGTTTGTCCTGCGTTCTTCATGGGTTCTTAGTTTCAGGTTCCTATGCTTGTTCAGGTAACTTGGTTCCTATCTTCTTCTCTGGTTCCTTGGTTGTGGACTCCTGTGTTTCTGTCCGGTTCTTTGGCTTTTGGCTCCTATGCTTCTTTCTGGTGTCTTGGCTCCTGTATCTCTCTGTGTCCTCCCAGTGGTTTTACCCTATGGTAGGTTACGTCAGGCTGTTCTACCACAGGGTAGAACCACGGACAGGATACGGGGAGCTCTCAACATGGAGCAGGGAGATAAGGAAGCGTCATCAAGTCTGAACACCTTTATTGTAATCATGAAAATGATCATTTATTTCTTCGCAAATGTGTTGTGTCTTAACACAACTGACCTTGTTCATGCCTGCAAAAATGGAAGTATTATGTGGTGTTTGAGAATAAATGTTTGCAATTTCTATGTGTATGGCTGTACTGTATTTTTCTTCACTACAATGAATCTTTTTTTTTTTTTTTTTTTATCCAACTACTCCTGCTCAATGCGGTCATCTTAAAGGGACACTAAACCCACATTTTGTCTTTCATGATTCAGATAGAGCAACTTTATAATTTACTCCTATTATCAATTTTTCTTTGTTCTCTTGCTATCTTTATTTAAAAAGCAGTATTGTGATGCATAGGAGCCGGCCCCTTTTTGGTTGAGAACCTGGGTTATGCTTGCTTATTGGTGGGTAAATGTCGGCCTCCAATAAGCAAGCCCTATACATGGTGCTGAACCTAAAATGGGTTGGCGGCTAAGATTTACATTCCTGCTTTTAAAATAAAGATAGCAAGAGAACAAAGAAAAATTGATAATAGGAGTAAATTAGAAAGTTGCTTAAAATGTCATGCTCTATCTGAATCACAAAAGAAAAATTTGGGTTCAGTGTCCCTTTAAAGGGACATTAAACTCTAAATAAATGTAATACATAAAATTAATTAATTTAGTTAACGAATATGAAAGTGTTGCAATTTATATTCATTATTTATTTTGCTTGCTTTTGTTGTGAAAATATGCTTGTTCCACACTCCCTAGAAAAGGCTGCAATTAAAATTCTCTTAGCCTAAGTAAGTTGCAAATTTCATGACCCGGGTGCATATATGCACAGTGATTGCATAGAGCAGTGCACAAAATCATTTACTGGTAAATTAAAAAGTTGCTTAAAATTTCATGCTCTATCTGAATCACGAAAGAAAAATTTGGAAAGTACTTTGATATTATTTAAGTACCCTGCGTTTGTTGCATTTTTGCATCCTTTACCTTTTTTTAGTTCCTTGTTCTCCAACACATTTGCTTTCTCTGAGCTATGTTTACTATGTATTCTTTCTTTGATTTTCACAACTTGCTCTCTGCTCCATATGATTTGTGTTTTGTTTGTTTTTTATTATAGGGAATGGTTCTTTTTGCTGTCCCATGAGGTACTAAACCCCATGTACTGTCTCTTTGAATATGCTGGCAAGAACAATTACTGTTTGCAGATTAACCCTGCTTCTTCTATCAACCCTGACCACCTAACCTACTTTAGATTCATTGGCCGGTTTATCGCAATGGTAAGTACAAGATTCACGTTTAGCATCAGGATCTACTTGAGGGTTTTATTTTGTGACACTGTTGTTTTTGTGCCCTGTAGGCTCTGTACCATGGGAAATTCATAGACACAGGATTTACCCTTCCCTTTTATAAGAGGATGCTAAACAAGAAACCAACTCTGAGAGACCTGGAATCCATCGACCCGGAATTCTACAACTCCATTGTGTGGATAAAGTAAGTGTTTTTAGCCAAGGAGAAATGGTGAACTCTTTGCATGGAAGAATGAAAGTCTTTTCTCTGATATCATAACCCAAGCTATGATTATTAATTCGTCAACAAATTTAGTATCCCTTTAATGTTTCATAATTTTCTAATCACACCAGAATTATTTTGGTTTTCCTAAGCTCCTGAATTGAGAAAACAAACAAACTTTGTTTGCATTGTAGCCTCTTATTATCTTATTTTGACCCTTTCTTTCTTATTTCCAGGGATAATAATATTGAGGAGTGTGAGTTGGAGCTGTACTTTGTGCAGGACATGGAGATCTTAGGTGAGGTGACATCTCACAAGCTGAAGGAAGAAGGTGAAAACATACGTGTGACAGAGGAAAACAAAGAGGAGTTTATAATGTAAGCGAGAATACAATGTGTGTTGAGATTTTAAGATGCCTCAAGCAGGGCCAGGGCTAACCTTAATGTATCTCACAGGCTTCTCACAAACTGGCGATTTACTCGTGGAGTAGAGGAACAGACAAAAGCTTTTCTGGATGGTTTCAATGAGGTTGTGCCCCTGGAGTGGCTACGTTACTTTGATGAGAAGGAGCTGGAGGTGAAATGCTAAGTGTTGTAACAAATGCTAAGTATCTCTAAG